>NC_084556.2:16970000-17270000 GCF_033978685.3 Nerophis lumbriciformis | reverse complement strand
AAGGTAAAAACCAAAATAATTGATTGGTTAATTAATCCTTGAACTAACTAGTGAATAACCTTTCCCCACCACGAGAGGTGCAGCAGCACAAGACTAGTGTGACAAGGGTTGTGTAGTACAAATGTGCACCACCAGTATTTTATTTGGACATCATTGTGCCTTTCGCGTATGATGGGCACAAATTCTCACTCAGTACTAAAGAAACAAACTAATTCCAAATTTCAGAAGTCTTTTTTCCTTGTCACCCTTGCACCTTGTGGATAAGCTGCACCCTTAACAAGATTTTAAACCAATGAACTAAAAAAAACATAACCCCTGCCTAACCCACCATCGCCCCCTTTAACCACTGCTTTTAACTTACGAGGGAGTATTAGTGCCACAATGAAGAGAATCAAAATTAATTATAATACCTTGAGAAACAAGTCATAAAATTGGCGAGAATAACGTCTAAATTTTCTAAGAAAAAATGCAATTTACCTGAAAATATATACAGTAATAATAATAATAGTAATAATGTGTGTTTACTCACAATACATGCGTTACATTGCACAGAAAAGTCATATTATACAAAAATAAAGTCATGATAATAAGAGAAAAATGGGTTCATTTATTACAAAGTATTTAATGAGAGGAAAGTTGTAATATAACGATAAAATAAAATAAAAATTAAATTGTAACCGGATAGGAAGCATCTGGATTGTACAAAAATAAAGCCACAGTAAGTAAAAGTCATGGTTTTACTATATCAATCAATCAATCAATGTTTATTTATATAGCCCTAAATCACAAGTGTCTCAAAGGGCTGCACAAGCCACAACGACATCCTCGGTACAGAGCCCACATAAGGGCAAGGAAAAACTCACCCCAGTGGGACTATGAGAAACTTTGGAGAGGACCGCATATGTGGGTAACCTCCCCCTTATAGTGTAATATAGAGGTGAAACTCAAAAAGATTTAATCTTGTGCAAAGTTTGTTTATTCCAGCAATTAGATATTCGAGGTGAAACGTATATATGACATAGGCTCATAACATGCAACTTAAGATCCTTGTTTTGATATAATGTTGATGAATATGCCTTTATAAAAACCTCAAATTGAAAATCTCTGAAAATGTTGGGTTTTTCAAAACTGTCAGCCGTGATCATTAAAATTATTATTGACGTATCTTACTTTGCATGAAACAAGTTTACATCGCATTTGAAATTGAATTGCTGAAATTAATATACTTTTGCACAATACTTTTTCGATATAGTTTTAATGTTATAAAAAGATTTATTATATGATAAAAAAGTGATTTAGCGAAAATAAAGTTGTAAAATGATGTAAAAAGAGATGTTGTTTTATAGGAATGAAGTCTATTATGAGAAAACATATTTGGTTTTATGACAATAACGTTCTAATGTTACAAACGAAGAAAGCGTAATTTTACATGACTAAAATCGCTGTTATGAGGAAATAACTCCTTTTTTTTTTGAATAGTAAAGTATTCTCGTCAATTTGTGTGAATAAATAAATAAATAATAATAATTAATAATCCTCAACAACATAAGCTAGCTCTTGGGATGTGGAACGTCACCTCGCTGAGGGGGAGGAGCCTGAGCTGTTGCGCGAGTTGGAGAAGTTCTGGCTAGATATAGTCCGACTCACTTCGACGCACACCAAGGGCTCTGGAACCAGTCCTCTTGACAGGGGCTGGACTCTCTTCCACTCTGGCATTGCACGCAGTGAGAGGTGACTGGCTGGGGTGGGCAATTGTTGCCCCCCTGCTCAAAGCCTGCACGTTGGAGTTTAACCCAGTAGACGAGAGGGGAGCTTTCCTCCGCCTTCGGGTGGGGGGACGGGTCCTGACTGTTGTTTGTGCTTATGCACCAAACAGCAGCACAGAGTACCCACCCTTTTTGGATTCCCTCGAGAGAGTACTGGAGAGTGCTCCCTCAGGTGATGCCCTTGATCTGATGAGTGACTTCAACGCTCATATTGGCAATGACAGTGAAACTTGGAAAGGCGTGATTGGGAAGAATGGCCGCCCGGATCTGAACCTGAGTGGTGTTTTATTATTGGACTTTTGTGCTCGTCACAGATTCTCCATAACAAACACAATGTTCAAACATAAGGGTGTCCATATGTGCACTTGGCACCTGGACACCCTCGGCCACAGTTCCATGATCGACTTTGTAGTTATGCCATCGGATTTGCGCTCTCATGTTTTGGACACTCGGGTAAAGAGAGTGGGGGAGCTTTCTACCGATCAACACCTGGTGGTGAGTTGGCTCCGATGGTGGGGGAGGATGCCGGTCAGACCTGGCAGACCCAAACGCATTGTGAGGGTATGCTGGGAACGTTGAGCAGAGTCTCCTGTCAGAGAGAGTTTCAATTCCCACCTCCGGAAGAACTTTGAACATGTCACGAGGGAGGCGCTGGATATTGAGTCCGAGTGGACCGTGTTCCGTGCATCTATTGTCGAGGCGGCCGATTGGAGCTGTGGCTGCAAGGTGGTTGGTGCCTGTGGTGGCAGTAATCCTAGAACTAGGGATACCATCAAGCTGAAGAAAGAGTCCTATCGGGTCCTTTTGGCTCATAGGACTCCGGAGGCAGCGGACAGGTACCGACAGGCCAAGCAGTGTGTGGCTTCGGCAGTCGCGGAGGCAAAACCTCGGACATGGGAGGAGTTTGGGGAAGCCATGGAAAACGACTTCCGGACGGCTTCAAAGCGATTCTGGACCACCATTCGCCGCCTCAGTAAGGGGAAGCAGTGCACTGTCAACACTGTATATGGTGAAGATGGTGTGCTGCTGACCTCGACTGCGGATGTTGTGGATCGGTGGAGGGAATACTTCGAAGACCTCCTCAATCCCACCAACACGTCTTCCTATGAGGAAGCAGTGCCTGGGGATTCTGTGGTGGGCTGTCCTATTTCTGGGGCTGAGGTTGCTGAGGTAGTTAAAAAGCTCCTCGGTGGCAAGGCCCCAGGTGTGGATGAGATCCACTCTGAGTTCCTTAAGGCTCTGGATGCTGTGGGGCTGTCTTGGTTGACAAGACTCTGCAACATTGCGTGGACATCGGGGGCGATACCTTGCCGGCAGTAGGTCGGACCCGTTTTCAGTGAGGGTTGGACACCGCCAGGGCTGCCCGATTGTGTTCATAACTTTTATGGACAGAATTTCTAGGTGCAGTCAGGGCATTGAGGGGATCCGGTTTGATGGATGCAGGATTTGGTCTCTGCTTTTTGCAGATGATGTGGTCCTGATGGTTTCATCTGGCCAGGATCTTCAGCTCTCACTAGATCGATTCGCAGCCGAGTGTGAAGCGACTGGGATGAAAATCAGCACCTCCAAGTCCGAGTTCATTTTTCTCACCCGAAAAAGGGTGGCGTGCCATCTCCGGGTTGGGGAGGAGATCTTTCCCCAAGTGGAGGAGTTCAAGTGCCTCAGAGTCTTGTTCACGAGTGAGGGAAAAGTGGATCGTGAGATCGACAGGCGAATCGGTGTGGCGTCTTCAGTAATGCGGACACTGTTTCGATCCGTTGTGGTAAAGAAGGAGCTGAGCCGGAAGGCAAAGCTCTAAATTTACCTTTCGACCTACGTTCCAATCCTCACCTGTTGGGTTACGACAGAAAGGACAAAGTCACAGGTACAAGCGGCCGAAATGAGTTTCCTACGTCGGGTGGCAGGGACCCTTAGAGATAGGGTGAGAAGCTCTGTCATCCGGGAGGAGCTCAAAGTAAAGGCGCTGCTCCTCCACATTGAGAAGAGCCAGATGAGATGGTTCAGCCATCTGGTCAGGATGCCACCCGGATGCCTCCCGGGGGGGAGGCCACGGGGAAGACCCAGGACACGTTGGGAAGACTATGTCTCCCGGCTGGCCTGGGGACGCCTTGTGATCCCCCAAGAGGAGCTGCATAAGGTGGCTGGTGAGAGGGAAGCTTCTCTGCTTAGGCTGCTACCCCTGCGACCCGACCTCGGATAAGCGGAAGAAAATGGATGGATGGAAAAACATTTTGTCCACAATAATTTTAATGATTAGAAGTTGTTTTAAGAATATTAAATGTTTAATATTCTAAGAATAAAGTAAAAATATTTTAAGAAAAAAGTTTATTTTCCCAAAATAATATCATAAATATTACAATAATAAATGGCACATTTCCTATCAAAATTACATTATTCTCATGATAGTAAGACGCTTTCTTTTCTTTTCTTTTCTTTCAATGTGGCTATAATACTTCCCCGTATTAACTAGATGTGTAACTGTGTGTAATAAATTGTTTTATAAAAATGCTGTGCTACACTTTCACTCGTGACAGTAAAATGTGAAATAAACTCCCGATGAAATCTAAACTCTTGGATGTGATCGCCCTAAGTGAATCGTTCCCCTCCCCATGTACCCGGAGGCCTCGAGTTGTTGGCTTCCTGTGTGCGCTATCAGTGACCATGTCGCAGTCCCCCAGCTCCTCTTTAGCCTGTGACAAAAGAGCCCTGACAGGCTGCTGAAATGGATCACTGTTTGTAGCCACCGACTTTGCTAATAAGTATTCTCTTAAAACGTGACCCATTACTGCAGTCCTCTCTCTGATGCAGCTTATCAGTGTAGCTGCTCTCAGTGGTGCTGTTACAAAACATTGTCCCTCTCTGGAGGTAAAACAATCGGACGGGAGGGGAACTCACATCGCTGCGTGTTTTTAATAGCTGCTGAAGTCACTAGTCGCTGGAGTTTAGCCTCCATTGTTTGGCTTTATCACTGCGCTAAAGTCTATGAAGTGACTTCAGTTTTAATGGTAAAGGTTATAACTATAAACCCCCTGAGAATCATTAATATACGTAATCAAAACACATAAATAGGGTTTTTAATATAACAGTTCATTGTAACCTGCATGATTAAGGTCCAAGTTATAAACCCCAAATCACTAAATATCTTTTAGACTAACCTGGTTGTGCACCTGTGCAACTCTCACATGCCTTTTTTTCACATCTACTTCACCTTTGTCTATCCCTTTCTATCAACCTTTTTTTGCCTGGCTCGTAGGGAGACAGCTGACCATCTTTAACAGCCAAGCCGCCATTAAAATCGGCGGCCAGGACAAGGGTCGGCCCTTCCAGGGTCAGATCTCTGGCCTGTACTACAACGGGCTGCAGGTGCTCAAACTGGCGGCGGAGAACGACCCCAGCGTGCAGGTTGATGGCAACCTGCGTCTGGTGGGCGACGCTTTGTCCGTGCTGACCACCGACACCACCTCCGCCACCCCCTTGGCAGTGTCCGACATGTCCACCACCATCATGGAGACCACCACTACGATGGCAACCACCACCACCCGTAGACAGCGGTCACCCAGCTTGAGGGAAAGCATCTCTAAGGTCAGACTTAGAGTAAAAACGGCAGACTTTAGCTCTGGACCCTGCAGTCTAATATGCCACAGTCTCCTCTTTGCTGCACTGCTCCTTTGTATTGCCACCTTCACTCTCCTCTTCAAGAAAATGGGTCTCCTTACTAAAGGTGGGGGAAATAATTGATTTTTAGATGCATCGCAATTTGGACATGGACGATTATAAAATCGATTAGTAAGCGTCAATAATCGATAATGAATGTATTTCTTGTAAAAGTACGGTAATGCAGACAGTTCTAAAATGTGGCTGACTGCAGAGAGCCACCACATCGAGAGATCTGACTAGCTCCTTTATTATAAGGCACTTATGTTCCGGTTTTGCACATATTTACATGAATGTGATGGGAATTTCTTATTTAAAAATGCACTGGTTTTTTTTTAATTGCAAGTGATAAACGCTTATTTCGTGAAAATAAAATAAATTCAAAACTACATCTACTGTACATACATAAATAGAATATGCATCAATAATCGATTTTTAATTGAATTGTAGCTCCTGAATCGTAATCGTAATCGAATCGTGAGGTGGCCAAAGATTCCCACCTCGACTCCTTACTTACCATGGCAAAATACCACAAGCCGAGGGTCCAGTCACACACGTGTCACATTCCAATAGACCAGTATTTGCTGTCTCCATAGCAAAGTTAATCCGTACAATTACTTTGCATTGCCACCTGTTGCTAGACAGAATTCATGGCGTGGAATCGTTCGCCGAACCCAGTTAAACAAAAACAATGGCAGACCAGCCTAGCCCACAATGTTGTTTCCTTGGCAACAGAGGGGCAGAAAGCTCCACTGCCCAAATCAGCAGAGAACAGGCTGGGAGATGTCGCAAAAACACAGGGAGCCACATTTCGATTGATTTTATCAAGGATGTCCAAACTTTTTGCACCAAGGGCAGCAGCAATTTTTGTTATTTTTTTTATTTTAGTAAAGATAAATTGCTAAAAACAGATATTATACTGTGTATATCTCAAGACAAAATATAGTGTCAGATTTGTATTGTAGGTGACAAAGAATATTGGGGGTGCTCAAAAAAGGTAATGCGATTCTTATTTTTACAATTCGCAATCAATTCATAATTTCGATTTATTCTAATGTTTTTATTTCCAAGCCAAGAGAAGGTTTTTTAACTTTTCATCTGTTTTGAAAAGGTTTTATTATAATTTTTTTCACAAAATAATACATTTTTTGGTTTGAATCAAGAATTGTGTTGAGTCGAGAATCGATTCTGAATTGAATCATCACCCCAAGAATCATAATCGAATCGATTTGTGAGTTGTTGTAAGATTTACATCCCAATTATATATATTTTTTAAATGTATTTATTTTTTTCATTTTGCTTTTTTTTCCTCCAGAGACACACTTTGGACACACCTGAATTAGATACACTAATGCAATAGGTTCAGAGACACATTTTTTTTGCACAAGTTATTTTTTTACACACATTATTTTCCATTGGAATTTATTGTCTGTGTTGTTTTTTGTAATGTGTATATTATCAATCAATCAATCAATGTTTATTACCAGGTGTGAATGAATAATGGATTCCCACTTCTCCGTGAGCGCTTTGAGTATCTAATAATAGAAAAGCGCAATATAAAATCGAATCCATTATTATTATTATTATTATTTATATAGCCCTAAATCACAAGTGTCTCAAAGGGCTGCACAAGCCACAACGACATCCTCGGTTCAGATCCCACATCAGGGCAAGGAAAAACTCAACCCAGTGGGATGACAATGAGAAACCTTGGGTTGCACGACAATGGAAATTTGAACCAATACCAATAACAGATCATTTACAAACTTTTACAACCGATAACCATAACTGATATTTAAGATTTTGTGAGAATAAAGTAATTTAACAGTTCAGACTTTTGCCTCAAATGTATGCACGCTAAAAAAATTATCCCAAAATAAAGTAAACTGATATTTATTTTTTGATAAACTATAATTTCGGTACAAATTCACTTCTTATTATAATTTTAGCGCAAACAAAGTTAGAATGTATTGGTATATTTCAACTTTATTTATTTCATTGATTGCAAGCAACTCAAGCATTCTGAATATGATTTCATAAAATAAAATAAAAATCTGTCCAACACAACATATACATGATGCCAATAGAACTAATCCAATAAGATTCTGCATTGCTGTTAGCAAAAACACTGAAACAAGTAGAGTCACGTCTCTTGTTGATTGACAAAATTAAAATAGATTTATGTTTTTCCATGATGGTAATAAAATAGTGCAATATGTGCCTGCTCCTTAGAAAGGCAACATTTAATTATAGAACATAAATAAACCATGGTTCAAACAGTAAAGTGCATTTCTTTAGTTACCTGTGCCTATAAATGAACCATGAAGTTAAACATAAACAAACAACTCATTTTACGTCAAGTTTTTTTGTCCTCAGTTGATTTCTTTCAAACTGCTGCCTCTTATCAAACGCTTTCTCACCAGTCATGTGGCTTTACATTTGCTGCGGCCGCCACTATTAACGCCAATTCTTGGCTTAGCAACACAGGCAGCTTCGTACTGCTACACGTTGATGAATTTTAAGGTGACTTGTCAGATTTTATTGTGTTGAAGCTCATCTTCAACCCTAACCCATTTCATCTCTGCAGAATACCGTTTGCAAACTACAAGGGAAATTTCTTCTTCTGACATGCTATAGAAAGACCACACGACTGTGGCGTACACACAGTATCATGACATCATAAATATGTGGGGGGAGGGGTTGAAGAGCCAGGCGGGAGAGACAAACGACAAACACTGACATGATAAGCCTTTATTATTATCGACTCATTTTATCAGTAGATTTTTCATTATCGGAATCATCAATGTGACGTCATAGTTTCCATTATCGATAATATCGTGCATCCATACTATGTACAGTATATATTTGCATTCTAATAAACTGGTGTACAATAATATAATATCTTAAATAATAAGTTGGAAACACAACAGAGCTGCCATAATTTCAGAATCAATGGCACATTGTTTCCACATAATACAGAGAAATATTCAGAGGGAAAAGTCAATTCAAGAAATGTGTTCCCTCATTGTGAGACTCAAGTAGTATGACTCATTGAAATTTCAGGGTTTCAGACCCACAGGAGGATTAACTCTGATGTCGATTGTGTTTGGGTTCCACTGCGTGCACATGAACGCTTGCTCTTTCCAAAGGTGCTATGAAAGCTTGAAATTGACCTCAAACTTACAAAGAATAATTTGGGCCCAAATAACCTTTGTTATGTACAGTAAATACACACATTCCTATTACTGTTACTTACCAAGTGTACTGTAAAACCTCAATTTATGGACTAAATTGGTTCTTGAACAGGGTTTGTAAATAAAAAAGTTTGTATATGGAAGCTAATGTCTCCAAAAAAAAAGCAAACCTGAATAACGGGTTGCAGTCCCAACAAAAGTCCATTATATAGCAATAGTTAGTACACTTTGAACACAATATAAAGCGCCATAAAGTACTCTGTATCTTATAAACATAACGAGGGGCTTATGGATCAACTTTCTGTTTAAGAACAAAGTCAAAACAACAACAAGCTTAACTGTCCTCCTCGCATGAAGCACACATTATCACGACCTCTTTGGCGCACTTACAGTTTCAAATCACAAAACTCCTTAACTTTATCGCTACAATGATTAGGAATAAAAAAATCAAATCCACTGCACCTTGTTGGTTAATCTTCTTGCGTGCAGGGAAAGGGAGGCGGGGAAGAAACCTATGGCGACAACACTGTGGATACTTACTGAATGTTTCAAACCACACTTCACTTGCTTTTTTTGGATTCATGTTGGGCTAACAAAACCAGAAACAATTCCAAGAAGGATAAAAACACTTAAAAAGCACACAAAGTAGCACAGTAGTTATCAACAGTAATGCTGTGATGACTGAATGAGTACCGGAGATCAATACACCCGCCCACAGTGCAAAATGGATGAATGACTCGGTACACTAAGACAAGATTCGTACACCAAAAAATATGTTCATTCGGTCTGTGGTTTGTAAATCGAAAAGTTTTTACATTTAGGGGTTCATAAATTGAGGTTCCACTGTACCTTTTTGAATGGACTTTAACAGTACCAAAATATGTATTCCAAGCATATTTTGAATTGCCAACAACACGAATGATTTGAATCTCAGTGCTTCAAAGCTGCTTTTACTGGATTTCTGCAGGTTTCATTTGCATTTTTCTTGTCTGCTGTCCCTTTTACCTTTAAATTGCATTTCATGTATTTTCAATCCATCCAAGAGAACAGACTATTCACTGCTCAGCTCAGATTTACACTTCGGTCTCTGTGCGCCCTAAGCCTCCTTCTGCACAAAAAACATCAATTTAGCGCGAGGCAATTTGTTATTGTTGTTTTGGAATAAGAGATGTACAGATGCAGGTTTTATGAGAGCAAATCATAGCTGGGTACTCATTTCCTTTATTGGATGCTCTTCCTTTGTTTATGTACACAAAACGTGTGCCATAGGGCCCCAGAATGAAAAGCAGCTGAATATGCGCACAATCTCTATTTGTTCTCTCACTAGCGTTGCTGAGAGCTAAAAACACAGAAGTGGCACAATGTAAGACAGTGCAGCATATCTTCTCCATGAGCCAGACAGCTAACGCCCTCAGAGAGCAGCGAGCAGCTCGGGACTGAATGTTTGTTAAATCAGCTTCTTTTTTTTTCTTTCACAGCCACAGAACTCAGATGATATCCTGGTAGCATCAGCCGAGTGCCCGAGTGACGATGAAGACCTGGAAGAATGTGAACCAGGAACAGGTGGGTCTTCTGTGCTAATAATATACAGTATGTTGTTAAATGGGGGACTTATGCTGTCACACACCTCATATAGAAGCTTGCAAGTCTGTAAAACAGTGTTCCTTCTCCAATTAACGCCAGTATTCAGTTCATGGCAGCAAGCAAATAACATCTGTAATTACAAACGTTGGCATTAGCATATGTGGCTTTAGGCAACCTCTTGATGTAGTTTTTATTAAGTCAATAAGACTACAGTAGATGCATTTGAGGTATCATGAATGCTCAGCATCCAGCACATTTAGAATGTTGCTACTAACCTGTCGGTATGAAACTCATGTGTTACACTTACTATTGTTTGTAATCAACTCGTCAGTGCTTTTATTGCAAGCTCAGCTGTTTTTCTCCTTACTGCTGTTGAAACATTGGTTCTGTTGCTGCTGCATTGTGCAATATCCTTGTAGATAAATGACCATGTGGTCAAAAATAGCTATGTTTTCCTTTCTACTTTTCATGCACTCCTAAATTAAAGACCATGGCATTAATTATTCACGTAAAATCTAACAGTACCAAATTTTTTGCACGTGACGTCACGTCCAGTTGCAGACTCAGACTCAGAGCATCGCCACTGGTTGCGTACCGGTAGCGATTCCCTGGTATCCTATCATTTCAAATGTGATAGGTACCCATTACTAAAGGTAGGCGTCTTAAACAGGGAAATACCACTAAAAGCTTCTTATCCGAGCAAACTGGTTGAAGTTACGGTGGCATGTCGTGCTACGAGTCCGACGGGGGCCTCCGGTCCCCAACACGGAACATCCTCCCAACACACCCGCTGTTAGAAGAGGGCCTCGGGTACTCAACTCACCTCACTATTAATCAATTCAATGTCCAACGATTCGACTGTGAGGTTGAGAGTCGAATTAAACTCCTCCAAATCCAATAGTCGGCCATTCTAAGACCCGTCTAGTGATTTCTATTATTTACTACTAAATACTACTAAATTCTCAGGAGAACAGCTTGTAGTGTTTTGGGGTGATTGCGGCCCCAACAAGTGCTGGAAATGAAGGCGTCTTCTCACATTATTAATTAGACCTTCGCCATTTTTTCTTGTTTATTACTGTGAAAGCACCTTGCAGCCATAAATACCTTCTAGACTGACATATCACTGCATATGTGGTGTTTATTGTGCTAATTAATGCTCTGCATGACCTTTGCGTATAAATAAAACTTGTATTTGTACACAGCACACAAATATGTCACATTGTTTATTTGTTAGATGCCATGGTAGGTTACACGTGCAAACAATCGCATGGCAATTTTGTTGTGTTTCTTGTACATTTTTGTGTTTGCTTTCAGGGGCCGTCTTAAATATTTGTGTCCTCACTGCACACCCACACGTTGACTATGCAAAAGACCCGCAGACTGTCTTTCATTTGGTGCAGTTAATGTTGAATAGCCTCATAACGTCAACTGATCATTATAAAGAAAATATCACTTAATGGTAATTTATTCTTGGCTGATATTCTACTTAATGAGCAGATTGTGCCTCAAACATAATGAGCACAACTGTTCCGGCCGAATGTGAACGCTGTTCTAATTTAGGATCCCCCCTACCTTTTCTGTTTCCCTTTTAGGAGGTGAATTAGTGTTGCCTATTATAACAGTGGATTCCCTTGAGCCCCCATCCATCGCCACCCGTTACCCCGTCATCCCTCCTCCCCCTACCCTCTTATCCCCCTTCGAAACCACCAAAGAGTCCGTGATACTCCCCCCGCACCCTTCCTGCCCCCCGGACCAGGAGGACTGTGGCGAGCCCGTGGAGGTCTCGGCCTTTGGCTCTGGGGAGATGACGGAATCAGATGATGAGGACTTTTACAATAATAACAACTCCCCTTTGGTCACTGACAGGACAGTCCTTCCGCCACCCCCCGCCGCAGGCGAGGGCGGTGTGCAGAAACCCCGCCCCTTACCCCCTTATGTTCCCACCACAAACCCTGACCAGCTCCACATCCCCGCAGGCAAAATGAACACCCGTGACCAGGTGCTTCTGCCCCCTGCTCCCCCGTCCTCCCGAAACACACCGGGACTAACCTACCCCCCCAATTTTCCCCATGTGCCCACAGCCGACCCCACAGCCTCCGACGAAAAGAGCCAACCGGGCGCCGTGGAGGTGATCAGGGAGTCGAGTAGCACCACGGGGATGGTGGTTGGTATCGTGGCTGCTGCTGCTCTCTGCATTCTAATCCTCCTCTATGCCATGTACAAGTACCGCAACCGGGACGAGGGCTCCTACCCGACAGACCAGGGCCACAATTTTGCCAACAATTTTGCGGTGGAAGGCAACGGCGCGGTGGTCAAAGACAAAAGCACAGCGACGGCCTCCGTGGCCAAGGCAATCACAAAGGGCAAAAAGAACAAAGACAAGGAATATTACGTATGAATAGGCGGGCGAGGATCAGAGGGTACTCCACTTTCAACTCACCTGTACTTTCTTTTTTTTTTTTTATTACACCGGTAGACCATCAGAGACATTTCACAGGTTACCGACGGCAACCGTGCAATGCAGGCTGCAGTTAGCGCTAACATCTCCCTCCCAGCTCCAATAATGCGCTCACCCGGCATCTCGTTCTTGTTAGTGCATCATTGTTCCGTGTTAACAAGTGAGAGAGATGCTTACTGTACATACAGTAACACGGCTATGACGCGGTGGAAGGAAGCAAGGTAAATGTTTCCCTCCGTCTTTTGTTATCTGTTTTACGTCTCAATGTCCCACATTATGACACAGTGGATCTAGAAAGTGAACACTGTTAAGAGTCCAGCTGGTTGCATAATATTACAATGGTAAACCTTGGTTTGTAAAGTTAGAAGGCGAGGGCAATTCTTGTGCACTACCACTTCAAACAGGGGTGTCCAAATTTTTTGACTTGGTGGGCCGCATTGGGCTAAGCAAATTTGGCCGGGGGCCGAAAGCAGACTGCATATCATACCATACATATACAGTCTATAGATGTATATGTGTGCCTATAAATACATATTCTGTTAAAATATTATATACATACATATATAATATTATTGATTTATATGGCTAAATTGGCCTTAGTGTGTGAATGTGAGTGTGAATGTTGTCTGTCTATCTGTGTTGGCCCTGTGATGAGGTGGCGACTTGTCCAGGGTGTACCCCGCCTTCCGCCCGAATGCAGCTGAGATAGGCTCCAGCACCCCCCCTCCGCGACCCCAAAAGGGACAAGCGGTAGAATATGGATGGATAATACATACATACATACTATATATATATACATATATATATAGTATGTATGTGTGTATATATATATATATATATATATATATATATATATATATATATATATATATATATATATTTCATCTAAATCTCCTGATGATTGAGGGAACCCCCTCATGAAACAGGCCTGTAGAGATGAAATAGTCTTGTGATTTTTTTCCCACACATACATGTATATATATATATATATATATATATATATATATATATATATATATATATGTGTATATATGTATATATACACAATAGAATACACAAAATGTATATACAATATATGTTCATACAGTTCGGCTATAAGTGTAGTGACATACAGGTATTTATGTAATGTAATTAGATAACACATCTAAATACATTTGGTATTAAATATTTATGTAATGTAATTAGATAACGCATCTAAATAAATTTGGTATCGAAACCATTACACTAATTTCAGTTGTAGTGACAATTTTAAGGCAATACCTGTGTCTCATTCAGATCAAGGGCCTGTGCGCTCATGCTGATCACGTTTACACAGCTGTAATCGGGGATTGCAATGATTTCAAATATGCATATTAATTTTATACCAAAATTGAAGAGGGAAGTTTGCCAGTTTGTAGAAATACAGTGCAACCTGCGATAAAGCCCTATTTTCGACGGTAATCGCCAAAACGCTGTCATATGGATATGCACACGCACACAAATACATTATAACACTTTTTTGATTGTGATGTAAAAATAATCATTTGTACATTAAAGAATGTAGGATTTACAGTATTATCAGGAAATGATGTTTACATAATCAAGCAAGCTACGGCTAACAGACTGAATGACGACACTGCAATATGAAATAATAAACAATAAAAGATGAAATATCAAGTGAACGTAATTTCAACTACTACCTTGTTTACTTCCCTGACAACCTCCTTAAAATTTTGTAATCAATCAGAAATATCAAGCAGCTAAAATGCGTAAAACATGGGGAAGTGTGGCGAGTGTTTTACAAATTACCCATCAGGCTTGGTAGTGGATTTGTACTGGTGTCACTTTTATTTTATTTTTTTAAAGTCCACAAAGTTCAGTGAGCAGGTTGTGTGTTAAGGGAGATCATGTGTGTTATTTAAAGTATATTTGTACTATGAGCAAAAAAGGGTGTTTGTATTGTGTGATGTAAATTGATGCTATAGTCCGCACTCTTCAGAGTAAAACTTAGTCATTGGCCATATTTACTCCTGTCGTCCACAATTGGACGGCACGTTTCTGGTGAATAATCTGCAAGATGATTGAAAGTAGCCCTAAGACATATTGCTTGGCAACCATCTTATTAAACTTGTGACGTCTCGCGGGCCAGACTAAGGACCGCACTTGGCCCGCGGGCCGTAGTTTGGACACCCCTGACTTAAACCGTTCAATTGGATTTAGGTCTTGCTCTTTGGTTAATTTGAATGTATGATTGGGTTCCTTGTCATGCCGGGACATGAAATTCAGCTTCGGCTTTCTACTACACTTTTGAGCATATCAATAAGCCAATTGAGGTTTTTTACTTGTTCAAGCATCAAGGACAGTATTTTTATCCCACCCTCCTCACACTCGGCGGACAAAGAGCCGCATTCAGTTCATTCCTTTTTTTACTGGTCAAAAATCTATTTACAACAAACCACATTGAGTGAGATGTTACATTAAAGCCTTTGATTGGCGGCTTTCCAGATATGCAATCATTTTGGTAATGTACCCTTACATGGTGTGACATAATCATCGCAAAAGCTATATTATTGTTCAAATGTGTCCCCAATCTCCATCTTTAAACCCACAAATCAGCACAAAATGCTTGATACTTTCACCATATAGATATGGTCCTTGGGTTACAAATGACTTGTGTAAGTACAATTTTAGTGTTAAGTCAGAATGTATACCTAAATTAACACTTAAGTCACTGTAAACAAAGCACATGGAGGATATAAAAACAATAAATACTAAAATTAATTAAAGCACTAATGGAAAAAAAAGAGAACGACAACTCACCCTCGTCCCTTTTATAATCGTAAAGTCGCTTTCTTTTTTATCATCCCCACCAGCAGCTTCACTGTAAAGGTTATGCAAATTAGCACAAGCCTTAGACTGCATAAACAACCCTTACTGGCCATGAATACGTCACTTGCAATGAATTTATGGCACTGCCTTACGCTTAGTAGACAGAATCAAGTGCAAAAAGTGAACTACTAATTTATGTTTTTCTTCCTCGAGTGTGCTGTAAGCCGTAGCAGCGCACACACTATACTGTATTCTTGCACTGTAACTATTTATGGTGCCAAACTGGTGTCTACAGACCAAAATTATGTTTTGAATTCATTCAATAATTCATCAGAAGTGCGTTCGTGACTACGAAACGTCAAAAACGTAAACGTAAAATATTACATATAGACTAGACTAGACGAGACTAGACTTCCTTTTTATTGTCATTCAAATTTGAACTTTACAGCACAGATAAGAACGAAATTTCGTTACATAAGCTCATGGTAGTGCAGGATAAAAAAGCAATAAGGTGCATATATAAATAAATAAATATACATAAATAATATATATATATATATATATATATATATATATATAAAATAAATATATATAAATAAATAAATAAATAGATTACTGTACGGATAAATATATTGCACTTTTTCACATGCATCCACGTTTATGGATGTATGTTATATTGTCTTTTTTATTCCAGCGAGTTAATCCATTTTGGGGGGATATGTTATGTCATAAATATGTTATATTTTATATTGCTGCTATGGTACATTTTTAGTCTACTTTATACCTGCATTATCCTTTCCATCCTTACCATTTCTATCCTTTGTAACTGAGGTACTGTGGGGAACAATTTTCTTTGTGGATCAATAAAGTTTGTCTAAGTCTAAGTAAACCAAAGACGACCCACCTGTCAGTACTTTGGCCTCCGAAAAGCCAAACATGTGAAACCCAAGTAACTTACATTTTGCATGATTTTCATTCGATGCTCTCCAATTTGGTGGACATAAAGTTTATACATAACCGCTCAGCTGATTAGTTTTTGGTTGCAATTGACCTTATAGGACCCATAACATCCAGATGACCGAAATTTCTCTTTATGTGTTTTTTGCTCTTTAAAATGAATCTGGCATCATTTCCCATAATTTAAATATTTTTTTGAGTAATCAATCCAATCAATCCAACTGTACTTGGAACGCCAGACTCGATATACCGCACCCTCTTGGTGATGTCATCTACAGAACTGGAGCCCATCTCCCCGCTAGACAGTATGGATAATGGCATGTAAAACTATTATTTTGATCACTAGATTGCATGTTCTAGTCACCCTTTTTCAGGATTACTTCAAAACTGATATGGTTCAACATTATGAGCAAAAAAAGAAATGTAAAATTATAATCATTAGCCTGTGTTTAGTTATGCTCATTCAGCATTCCCTCGGGCATCTTGAGGAAAACGTCAGTAGAAGAGGACGCAAAATAGACTAGTATCGGCTTACCTTCTTTTTATTTCACTTTTCCGTCTCTTCTTACTCCATTGTTCCGCAGGTTCTGACTCAGCCTTTCTCCCCTATACGGTGCTCCTAATTTTCGGGATGGCATTTAGCTTGAGTCTTAATTTATTTTCATCCAAACTTTAACCAAAACCTTTGTTCTTTCAAGTCGGAATCATTCAAATGATCGCTGTCAATTACACTCCTCTCGCTCGGTCTGTCTCATTTTGTGCGAGTCAATTTGACCTTTCTCCTATTCCCATCATTTGAAAATGTACGCCAGCTGACCCCTTCTTAAGTCGTATTGCTACAACCTGCAACAATCTCATTGATAATTCCTTTCAAAAGTCTGTGCAAAAATAACGCGATTGGGGAAGATGCTACCAAAACACATAATACGTGATATAAAATGTGCAGGCCCGCTCAGATTTTGGAGCTAAAAGTGGCCTTTCCAAAATGTGCTCAGTAGAAAACAAGCCTAAAATCGCCACTGTGTCTATTTTGGGGGGAATTTTACCTGTAGACGTTATTTTTAGGTCCAAAACTGTGAAATAAGTGCCAATGTTGTCAGAATTAGAGGGGCTCTTCAACCTTAAAAAGTTGCTTAATGTTAACGTTTACCAGTAACCTTGTGGTTAGAGTGTCCGCGCTGAGATCGGTAGGTTGTGAGCAATGTTCCCTCTAAGGTGCACGCCTGCGCAATTGCGCAGGCGTGCACAGCACAGCAAATTAATGCCGCGCAGGAAATCAAAAATCCCATCTGAACTTTAAACAAAATAAACACATTACAATTTATTCTGTATGATTTTGCAATGCAACTCTGTGTGTGACAGGTGACAACAAGAGTGGCCCCAATGAATAAAACAATCTTTGTTCAATTATCGTCTGTCGAGACACTTCACGGACAGGAATTCCATCAATCACTTTATTGAGCATAACTGTTTGTAACCACACCAAAAACATGAGTAAAAAAAACTTTTATCTATAAAAACAGGTAATTTTCTGCCATACAAAAAAAGGCTTAAACTAACGTTATCATCCGTCGTTTCAACAGAAGCCGCTCGCTCTGTCTCACCTGCACCAACACACGCACTCATGGCACTTAGCCAGTGCTGCGTTTATGGCCACACAAAAAGTCGGACAACCCTAACGCCACACAATGTGTTAATGCCAGGTTGTAACACTCTGACTCCTCAATCAGATGTGTGCTTATTTTACTGCCATTTATTAAGAATGTTAATCTAAGGATATTATTCATGACATATTGTCACTAGATTTCATAAATGCTAATAAAAAGATGTATTTTACAGACAGAAAGTAACAGGAACTAAATGTAATCTCTGAAAGGGGTAACATTTCTTTTAAAGGCAGGACCTGCAGCCAGACATACAATACTAGCACATAGGTCATGAAAAACATGTTTTTTGTTATAGTCATTGTAAGAGGGCAAAATCACTTATATCAGAAAATTGTTTTAATAAAACAATTAAATTGTTATGATGTCAGGTTTGGGACAGGTGTGACGCCGGTGTGGCCACAGTGTGCATGTCTGATGTTGCTCACATGTGCTCCACTGAATGCTCAGGGAGTTTGTGCGTTTGCTCACACACATGAAAAATTAGAGGGAACATTGGTTGTGAGTTCAAACCCCGGCCGAGTCATACCAAAGACTTTAAAAATGGGACCCGTTACCTCCCTGCTTGGCACTCAGCATCAAGGGTTGGAATTGGGGGTTAAATCACCAAAACAATTCCCGGGCGTGGCCACCGCTGCTGCTCACTGCTCCCCTCACCTCCCAGGGGGTGAACAAGGGGATGGGTCAAATGCAGAGGACAAATGTCACCACACCTAGTGTGTGTGTGACAATCATTGGTACTTTAACTTAACTCAACCCACAATGACTAACACCTCAAACTAAACCGCTTGATGAGGGCTTTTCAAATCGGTTATATTGATGTCAATATCAGCTCATACGGTGACACAATGGCTACTTTTCCAACACAATAAGAACCTGGTGTTGTTCACTTTCTATATCCACTGTACTTGAAGCAGAACCATCACAGTTGTTGACTCCTTGTGACAGAAGAGCAAAGAGTGCACTGCAGCATTTGTGACCAGACACCACAAAAAAGGGAAAGTCTTTTTCTTCTGGAAAGACTCCATCTCCTCAGCCTCCATGTTACATAATGAGGGTTTAAAGCCCTCCCCAGCCCGCCCTGCCTCTGTCCGTGCGACATGATACAATACTTGGATGGAAAACACAGTGAACTCTACTACACTGAGACGGATGGAAACCATTTTTTTTTTATGTGTGGCGTTTCATTCCAATTAGGGGTCCATGTGGCAGGTGTATCTGTGTAAACATTGCGTGTATGTATGTATGTATATATATAGAGGCTCGTGCACTCAAGAGGCGTCACGGATGCGAAGGTACGGAGAAGAATCGGCGACCGAGTTGCTTTCCCGCCCCCGTTCCCTCCTCACAGCTTTCACAAAACGCCACAAATTCGGGGGCTGCACGGGAGAACATTTTCCCATCCTGGCTTGTCGGGGGAAGTGACAGCTTTCACTCCTTCAAAAACTGTCAAGCAATGATCCAAAAGCACACATGAAATGTAAACATATCGTGGAGACATAGATATTCCTTGTAAAGCAGCCAAACATGTATTGTTTTCTTTTCTATCAGTGACTTAAAGACTATTCCATGAGATGAACAATTGATGATGTGTGAACTGTATTGATATTTCTCTGATATTTCGATGTACCGTGTCACTGCTCCTTCCCAACACCTTTCATCTTAGGTTGCCTTTGATTCAGACAAAAAGCACACTCTCCTCTGATAGCTGCAAACATCTCGTGTCCCCTGCATTGTTAATGGCTCCGATTAAGCTGAGAAAACACAAAGAGAGGACAAACCGATGTTTTTTTTGGGGGGGGGGGGTTGTTTTATTGCATTGTGCATTTTATATGTGCTGAATCTGTTACTAAATGGATCTAATAATATAAAACCACCTCCTCTGTTGAGGTCTGTCTACACTGACTTATTATTCATGCTCTGTGGTTCCCTGTTACTTTTTTATGAAAAGTGCCATTCGACGTGAGCGGCTATGTGCTCGGAAAATATTCCATTCCTCACTCATGGCTATTGTATAATGTTCATGTGAAATGGATCTCAATATGTGTACAGAACGTGCATAAAGATACAAACAAACAAAAAATACACTTGATGATATACTTTGTACACACTTGTGTGATGTGTGCTGCTTCTTGGACAAAATAATGGGAATGGTTGTATTTATATTTCAGTGACGTGCGGTGAGGTTGATGGCTGGTGAGGCACTGACTTCATCACAGTCAGATTTACAAACATATGAACCCTAAAGAGTATCTTATTCACCATTTGATTGGCTGCAGTTAACGGGTTATGTTTAAAAGCTCATACCAGCATTCTTCCCTGCATGGCACTCAGCATCAAAGGTTGGAATTGGGGGTTAAATCACAAAAAATTATTCCCGGGCGCGGCGCCGCTGCTGCCCACTGCTCCCCTCACCTCCCAGGGGGTGAGCAAGGGGATGGGTCAAATGCAGAGGACAAATTTCATTACACCTAGTGTGTGTGTGACAATCATTGGTACTTAAACTTAACTTTAACTTTACACATACAAACTGTAGCACACAA
Source organism: Nerophis lumbriciformis (assembly GCF_033978685.3). Lineage (NCBI taxonomy): Eukaryota > Metazoa > Chordata > Actinopteri > Syngnathiformes > Syngnathidae > Nerophis > Nerophis lumbriciformis. The sequence goes on along the minus strand of NC_084556.2, from coordinate 17,249,372 downwards.
AAAATCACATTTAATTAAAAAAAACGTTATGGTCTTACCTTTACTTATAAGTGCGGGAACAGTGGTGTTGGTGTTGGATGAGTTGTGAATGAATGAAATATGAAATCCGTGCTGCAGTCTGCAGGTGTACCTAATGTTGTGTCCCTGCAGTCGTTCACGCTCCTCCGGCGCGAGCAATGTTGTTTTTGCACTTTTTGGCTTCTTGTTAAGTGACTTTTTTGGGGTTTATTCGGTCTTGCACGTGGAGGGTTTGGGTGTGGGCTTTGGTTGGTGTGGCGCTCCCGTCGGGGGGTGCAGTCTGCGGCGGGGGGTGCATTAACCGGCACCAGGAGGCGGGATTACTGCGAGCCTCACACAGTGCGTCTTCGCAGCAGTTTTATGATCGCTCAGCACAAGAAATACTTTACACACATACAGTTGTTGACAAAATACACTGTACATTATATACTTCAGCTAACTAAACTATGGAAATGTATAATATAATTCATATAGCAATACGGTCTCACTGCACAGCAGGCCAGCAGTTAGCCGAGTCATTGCGCGATCCATGGTGAGGCTCAACTCAGTGACGTGCCTCAACTGGCTGCTGATCACCGCACCGTCTCTTCTCAGTATTTGAACGGCAAATGTGAAAATTCAGCGATTTTGAATAAAAAATAATCTAAAACTGGTGAAGTTAAATGGAAAATAACTTTATAGTATAATCACTGAATACATATAACAATTTAATAGATTTTTTTCCTTTTTACATTTTTTTTCTTTCTATGATGGCAGGTGAGGCCCCGCACGTCACTGTTATATTTAGTATTTTATTAAACTTGCACAACTCGACATGTTTCAAAACAACATAAAGCAGGCCTTGGCAATTATTTTGACTCGGGGGGCCAAATTTAGAGAAAAACATGTGTCTGGGGGCCGGTATATCTGATTTTTAGGAGCCCTAATACAAAACCTCACAATAATGTCTGATTGAAAGCTAAAAACGTTTTGACAGACCGCCTTAAAATACGGAATGGAATTTATTTTTTTTTTTACTGAATGTAAAAAATATACATATAAAATTTCATGTACATCAGAATGTACATGAAAATAAAAAATGTGGACTTTACAATATTAACTATGAACGATAAAACACTGAATATTGACAACGTATGAAGGTCACACCCCTTCTAGATCAACATGTTTTACAATCAAGCAAAACGCAACAAACAGCGAAATATGATCGCGAAGGGTAAAAAAATAAACCCACCTACGATCTGATACATCACTAAGCTTTAGAACTTTGCTGTAAAAATCTCCTTCCGCGTCTGTCCCTGACACCTGCATTTCAGGCTGGCCGATCTGTGGAAACGCTCCCCACCCACACTGCTTGGTGCCTCGTTTGAGCTGCTGCGACTTAGATTACCATAGTAACTAACTAGATTACGGTACAATAGTAACTAGTATATCATGCAAAATCGCAGATTCCAACCATTGAAATACTTTGTACAGTTCAAAACTTACAGTCATTTGAAATCATCACTGCACATCATAATGGCAGCTACAGTTTTGATCTTAAAGATCAAAAAAAAAAAAATTGGGAATGTCCTGCGGGCCAGATTGAAAAGCTTAACGGGCCGCATGTGGCCCCCAGGCCTTTATTTGCCCAGTTCTCACATAAAGAAAGGGTTTAAGAGGGGCTGCTCAAATTTTAATTATTCAAACCAAAAAATATAACAAGAACACCACTGACAAGCTTATGTTTTCGTAAGTGGTTTGACAAAACCAATTTTTTTATATATTTCACAAATACTTGTGACGGGTCAAGCGATACTGAAAGCATCGATGCATTATGAAACACAAGGAGTGATACTGTGTCCCTCCATACTTGGATATAACTGTCACTTTAAGGAAAAAAATGTCACCGACTGTGAAGTCGGAAGAAAATCAGTTTGTTGTCTCCGTCCTTGATCAAAATGGAACAAAGAAAATGGAAAAGTTCCGAAGTGTGAAATCATTTTGATCATATCACGCCAAAAAAGGTAAATGTTTTCTTTTCTTTTTTCTGTTTACTGTTTGTCTTATCTTCACAGCTATTTGTTAAACAAATGTTTTATTTGCCAGCTATTCATTTTATTTGCTGGTCATATGTAATGAGTTTTTTATTATGAAACACCAACACAGTATCAGTGCAGGGTCACTACAGGTAGTAAGTGTGCCATACACTCACTGAGGCGTTATTTACCCCTCATTAACAATTTTTGGTGCTGAATTTTTTTGCAATTTAAATCAAAATTGTGGTTCCTCTTTATTCCGATTAAAAAACAATTCATAATTTTCAAAACTAGATTAAAAAAAATAGAAAAAGGCTCCAGCCACCACTACGACTCCGAGAGGGACAGGCGATAGAAAATGGATGGATGGATGGAATTTGTTTATTTCATTTTTTTAAATATATTTTTTTAGGCCATCTCCGGCTTATTCCCTGCAACGCATACAAGATATGTCAATAGTTAAGAGGAGCTACTCCAACCTGTTTAGAAAATGTTTTATTGTAATTTTTACACCAAATAATATATTGCAAAAATGGCTTTGAATCGAGAGATTCGTGTTGAATTGAGAACCGACTCTGAAAATAATCCCCAACCCAAGAATCATAATCAAATCAAGAGTTGGTGTAAGACTCACATCTATACTAACAATTATTAATCATATTAAATAAAAATTATATAATATACTGTACATTAATGATAGCTTACGTTAGTGGCTAAACTTTGCTAAATTGCTATCATTAGCTGAACACACACAAAGCTAGTGTGTTACATAAGGCATAGTTTAATCATTAAGTGCTGAGGCAAACAGCCCTTTACTTAAACTAGACTAGAATAACATGTTATTAGTGTTGTCAAATTATTGTTATTTTAACCAAATTAATCACACTTTATCAGCAATGTGAATTACTTGCTTGCATAATTTAAATATACTTAAAAAAAAAACACACAAATGCAATTTAATGTCAGAATGTCATACAGGAAAATATTTTTTCAACGGTTTACGAAAATGTATCTGTCAACATTTCTTAACGGTATTATCTTAAGTCGCATTGGGGTGTATTTTGAAGAAATACATAGAAAATAAATTGGTTGATTAATCTGTGTTGGTACATGATTAATGCAATATTTTTTTCGATTTCATTAGCTCGTTCAGTTTGACAGCCATAAATAAAATACATTAAAAATAGTAATAATCAGACCGACACATTACGCTGAATATGCAGTAGACTAGCAGTAACTAATTAAATAATGATAATTTAATGAAATGTGGATATGTTTAAGTATGCATTGGTCTTGAAAGAACTAAAATAGGTGATTTATGGTGGAAATAAGTAAAGCAATTGCAGATTTAATTAAAACATAAATCATGCTCATACAACACAGTACATCATGAGGTTATACCCTCTTTCTTCACAGGCGGAACAAAAATACATTGAATAAACTCACACTGTATTGGTCTTGCTCGCTGTTTGCCTGCACCGAGACGTTAAACACAGAAGAACATCTTCACACACACACAAGTTGCAGGTCATGTTACCGTTCACACATGTCTCTTGCACTTGGGTTTCATCATCATCATCACCATCATCATCCTCTCTTCCTCTCTTTTCCTCCTGCTCTCCTCTCCTGCAGGCCACGCCTCAGTCTGGCTTGCTTATGCAGTAATGTCCAATATTGACACTAAATTGAAATGCTTTGGCGAAGGCTTAGTTGTTATTTTCTTTAGCACAAACACAAAACACATTTAGATTAAAGAGTGAAAAGGTAAAGCTGCATGCATTACAGGAACAAAGCCTTTTGAAATCCATTTTTAATTGGAATATATTGTATGAAATATGGTGGCTACACTCTGCATTTTCACAGTGAGTCATTTACAAAGGGCATATGATACAATATTGCCCGTTAATATATTATAAGTGGAGTTTATGAATCATGGATATGATGATTTACATTACACAGAGCATGAGGGAAAACATCTAAACACTCAAAAGTGGAGGGATAGTTAATTAGTGCTGTCTTCTTACCTCTTGATGGAAGTCTGCATGCTTGTGAGGGGTTGAAAAAAATTCATCTTTGTGCTCAGCAGCAGTGATCGATTTTGTGTTGTTGGACTACCCCCTGCTGAGAAGACAAAGAAGTGGAGAATCAAAGACATCTTATTACATTCACAAAGAAACGACCTGTTTTTTTTATTTATTTAAAGAGCGGTTTCTTATTTTAGTTGGCTTGTTTGTCTTACCTAAAACATATTTAGCTTTTTTTCAAATAATATATATTTCATTGATGCGTACCAAATTTGGTGGAGATAGGGCAAAACATCCTAAAGTTTTTTTTTGTAGTGTTTCGTAGAGGGCATTGAGTCGCAAGATATATTTTTTTAATGGAGACATTTAATAAAATAAAATAAAACTATATATATATATCTTAGGTTACATATCAGGAGTGCATGTTTTGACAAAAAAGTAAGAGTGAAAGAGTTTGCTCACGTAAACCAAATGATTCACTGTATTACATTATGATTTTTTTAATCTTCTTTGTAATTAACTACAAACCCAATACATGAATATCAAGTTAGACATGAAATAATATGGATTTTAAAAAAAGTAAATAATATACAAATTGTAATACTTATTGAGCGTGGTCAAAGGTCAAGGGGTCTTGGGCCAATATTTAATATTTTCCAGTCAACCCACATTTTGAATTAATGCTCATTTTGTTGTTGATATTTGCATTTTTTTTTTGGATTGCAGTGTTAAGTGTGAGGGGGGTTCCTAATATTTTGGGGTTTTTAGCAACATGGGAAAGCAACATATCAAATCCCAGCCAATAAACATGTTGTTAAATCAAATTAAATATTGAATAATAAATAAATAATAATAATAACATTTAATTTGGGTTATTTTTGCAGTATCAGAGGAGCAAAGAACTGCAGCCACATTAATGAATAATTAAATATTATTTATTGTATTTAAAAAAAATTCTCAGCAACATGAGAAGAGCAAAAATAATAAACTGCAGCCACATCAATAAAAATTATTAAATTAAATACAAAAGCAATAATTAAATAATGTTCAATTAAATATTTTTAGAATAGAATAGAAAGTACTTTATTGATCCCTGGGGGAAATTCAGCACCACAGTTCGCTCACAATAAACAATAAACACTTAGGTATTTTTTTTTTACATGTGAATAATATAAATGCAGTCTATTATACAACATTATTCACATGTGAATAATATAAATACAGTCTACCGGTATTATACATTCAAGTACAGTCAAAAAGGAGCATATGCATTACACAGTCTGATGGCTGTCGGTATTTTTTAAAAGGTTTTCCTCGCAACGTGGGAGGGGCCATATTAGTAATCCTATTTTCATCCATCCATCCATTTTCTACCGCTTATCTCTTTTGGGGTCGTGGAGGGTGCTGGAGCCTATCTCAGCTGCATTCGGGCGGAAGGCGGGGTACACGCTGGACAAGTCGCCACCTCATCCCAGGGCCAACACAGATAGACAGACAACATTCACACTCACATTCACACACTAGGGCCAATATAGTGTTGCCAATCAACCTATCCCTATTTTCATATTAAATTAAATATCCAAAACATGAATAAGTAAATACAATGCAATTGTTGTTATTTTAGCAACATACAGTAGGAAGCACAACATATTCATATATAGCCAAACGAATAGTTATATTGTTAAAATATGATTGATTGAAACTTTTATTAGTAGATTGCACAGTACAGTACATATTCCGTACAATTGACCACTAAATGGTAACACCTGAATAAGTTTTTCAACTTGTTTAAGTCGGGGTCCACGTTAATCAATTCATGGTAAATATATATATAATATATATATATATACAAATACATTGTTTTGTTCAATCGAACTTAATAAAAAATATTTTAAAAATCAAGTTTATGTTATTTTTGCATCATTACTAAAAACATGGTCTCACCATGTATCAACTGAAGTGACGGTCCCATAAATCAGTGCATTGGCGTTGTTAGGCCTATTTTGGGTGGCTCAAGCCCCCCTAAAATATTCTTAAACCCCTCTAAATAATTTGGTGTTATATATTTTTTTATTTTATTTTTTACAAATACATATTCATTATAAAGTGGCCCGAATATGAGTTTAAATAAATAATCATATAACCTGTTATTATTCACTCAGTTTCCCCTCACCGGGCGGTATAGCTCAGTTGGTAGAGCGGCCGTGCCAGCAACTTGAGGGTTGCAGGTTCGATCCCCCGCTTCCGCCATCCTAGTCACTGCCGTTGTGTCCTTGGGCAAGGACACAACCACCTGCTCTCAGTGACACCCACATAGGTTTAAATGTAACTTAGATATTGGGTTTCACTATGTAAAGCGCTTTGAGTCACTTGAGAAAAAGCGCTATATAAATGTAATTCACTTCACTTCACTTCACTTCGTAGCGTAAGGTAGAGAGCCCCTTTAGTGCGTCGGTATCCAATCCATTCCACTTGTTCATATAGAAAATGTCCATATCACTCAAATTCCAGTCCGCATTTTCTCTGCGACCTTGCTTGCGGTCCTGCAGGTGTACGAAGCACATTATCTTCCTTTACAATGAGTGAAGCTGCACGAAACCTTGTGTGTGCAATTGTAAATAATTTAGTTTTTAAGTTTTGTGTTTCTTGTAGAATCTATGTAAAGTAATATACATTAGCCTATTGTTAAAATAATGAAAAAACATCATTAAATATATTTGTTTTATTGTATTGTTACATTAATAGCTGTTGTATTATTATAGGATGGCTTGTTAAACATTTCATAGGATTTTCAGAGGGAGGAAAAACCAAGACATTTAATATAAAATGTAAAATGAATAAATACATGAAAAGAAAAAGAAAACAAATGGTTAAAAGCCATCGTCCCGGGGAGCATTTCATTTCGTCCCGTGCATTTAAAAAAAATAATAATAATAACAATGAATAATTTCTAAGTCTTTGTTTGCCGTTTGTGAAGTGTTGTGCTTGTGCGTAACGTTCGCTCGCATCCTGTGCATCTCCTAGGGGCTAAGCGCCCCCTGTCCTTAAAAGCTAGTGACGCCCCTGAATCAGTGGTTCTCAAATGGGGGTACGCGTACCTCTGGGGGTGCTTGAAGGTATGCGAAGGGGTACGTGAGATTTTTTTTAAATGTCTGTCAAAAAGAACTGTGAAAAGAAATGCAACAATGCAATATTCAGTGTTGACAGCTAGATTTTCTGTGGACATGTTCCATAAATATTGATGTTAAAGATTTCTTTTTTTGTGAAGAAATGTTTAGAATTAAGTGCATGAATCCAGATGGATCTCTATTACAATCCCCACAGAGGGCACTTTAAGTTGATGATTACTTCTATGTGTAGAAATCCATCCATCCATCCATCCATCCATTTTCTACCGCTTATTCCCTTCGGGGTCGCGGGGGGCGCTGGAGCCTATCTCAGCGACAATCGGGCGGAAGGCGGGGTACACCCTGGACAAGTCGCCACCTCATCGCAGGGCCAACACAGATAGACAGACAACATTCACACTCACATTCACACACTAGGGCCAATTTAGTGTTGCCAATCAACCTATCCCCAGGTGCATGTCTTTGTAGGAATCTTTATTTATAATTGAATCACTTGTTTATTTTTTCAACAAGTTTTTAGTTATTTGTATATCTTTTTTTCCAAATAGTTCAAGAAAGACCACAACAAATGAGCAATATTTTGCACTGTTATACAATTTACCTACTCTACCTACTCAGTGGCCTAGTGGTTAGAGTGTCAGCCCTGAGATCGGTAGGTTGTGAGTTCAAACCCCGGCCGAGTCATACCAAAGACTATAAAAATGGGACCCATTACCTCCCTGCTTGGCACTCAGCATCAAGGGTTGGAATTGGGGGTTAAATCACCAAAATGATTCCCGGGCGCGGCCACCGCTGCTGCCCACTGCTCCCCTCACCTCCCAGGGGGTGATCAAGGGTGATGGGTCAAATGCAGAGAATAATCTCGCCACACCTAGTGTGTGTGTGACAATCATTGGTACTTTAACTTTAACTTTAACTTTACTAAATCAGAAACTGATGACATAGTGCTGTATTTTACTTCTTTATCTCTTTTTTTCAACCAAAAAATGCTATGCTCTGATTCGGGGGTACTTGAATTAAAAAAAATGTTCACACTGAAAAAAGGTTGAGAACCACTGCCATAAATCAACCTGTCATGCTGGTCCGTTTTTAAATGTGAGGGGTGGAGCCCCGCCCTGTGACGTCACCCGGCGCGTCCAATCAGCGCCATGGGAATATCTCGCGGAACACTCACTTGAGCACGCGCGCGTGCGTGCGTGCGCGTGAGAGCCAACTAGTTGTTGGCTACCAGTAGCATTAGCTTCCATAGTTAGCGCCGCTTTCTGGAAACATTTGTCCGGCACAGTCGCACCAAAGACGGCCACCATGAGTGGGGACTCCCGTTAACGAAGCACGCCTGTCCGCCTGGAATGTCAAAGAAGACCCTTTGAGGAAATGAGAAGTTAGCCGTCCGTCAGTGAGAGGTGGGGGGAAAGTCCGGCTACATCTTCTTCCTTCTGGCCATCGCCTAGCCTGCTAGCATCCTGGCAAGGAAAGCTCTGAGATTTTGCAAGGACTGATGCGGAAGAAGGATATGAGGCAAAGCTGCACGGCTAAAGCTAACTGATCGCCCTTCTGGGATCTCAACGTGAGTACAATTACTCAACACAACCCCACGCTAACGCTGAACAAATGCAACGACTAAGTGTTTGTCATGTTTTTACTTCTTGTTTACCCAGCTAACGATCTTGACAGTGAGTGGCTACAGCAGGCCTAGCATTAGCCTGCCATCTACCTTCCTGCCCTTTTAAGCCATCTAATGATAACTCTGCATGTCAGCCGGTGCGTTTTCTGCAACTATCGATCACGTCTACACACACACACACACACACTCTCATACACACCGACATTACTGCAAGTGTTGTTGCTTCGATCGACTGCAGCTTTTCCTCGATCATAACATGCATTAGTCACAAGCTAGGCCAACTTGTCTGTTAGCCTGCTAATGCTTGTTGGACAAATGTCATCTACCCATAACAGGCCTTCAAACATAAACCACATTGCATCATTTGAGATGAGAAATGAAAGTGTGCATACTCTTACATACTTTAGTAGTTGGCAGTGGTGTGGTACTGCCCTGAGATATATATAGATTAAAAAAAAAAAAGTTAAAGTACCACTGATAGTCATACACACACACTAGTCGTGGTGAAATTACCCCGTGCATTTGACCCATCTCCTTGTTCCACCCCCTGAGAGGTGAGGGGAGCAGTGAGCAGCAGCGATGGCCAGGATCGGTAATAATTTTTGGTGATTTAACCCCCAATTCCGGCCCTGCGATGAGGTGGCGACTTGTCCAGGGTGTATGGCAGGGGTGGGCAATTAATTTTTACCGGGGGCCGCATGAGCAACCGGAGCACTGCTGGAGGGCCACATCGACAATATTTCAAGTAAATTTTGCTCAATATTATTTGTGATATACCGTAAGATAAATAATAATAATAATCCATCCATCCATCCATCCATCCATCCATTTTCTACCGCTTATTCCCTTCGGGGTCGCGGGGGGCGCTGGAGCCTATCTCAGCTACAATCGGGCGGAAGGCGGGGTACACCCTAGACAAGTCGCCACCTCATCGCAGGGCCAACACAGATAGACAGACAACATTCACACTTACTTTCACACACTTAGGCCAATTTAGTGTTGCCAATCAACCTATCCCCAGGTGCATGTTTTTGGAGGTGGGAGGAAGTCGGAGTACCCGGAGGGAACCCACGCAGTCACGGGGAGAACATGCAAACTCCACACAGAAAGATCCCGAGCCCGGGATTGAACCCCAGACTACTCAGGACCTTCGTATTGTGAGGCAGATGCACTAACCCCTCTGCCACCGTATAATAATAATATTAATAATAATAATAATAATACTTTCATTTAACCTAACTTAACTTTATACAAAAGCAGATTGCTTTTGATGGTTTTATTTTGAACGATTCTTACACTACACTTCCTGATGTATAATACAATGCAAAAATGTCAATTTCTGCACAGTGTTAATTTAAAGTTTATCCTGCATCCTCTTTAAAAGTCCAACATTTTTCCCCGTCAGATTTGGACAACCATCTGTTGTCATACCTGCCAGCTTGTCCCATTTCTAGTCCTAACATGTCCAAACACACATTTACCTATGTGAACAAGTCATTACCTGTGGTTGTCCCTTTTTAATTGACTGCATGGCTGCCAGCTACTCCGAGACTTGAAAGTCAGCAGTTATCCCACATAAGAAGATGAGCAACTGGGCGGTGTCACGTACATCGCAGCTCTCATCCAAAGCCAGCGAAAAACAGTCAGAGTCGGCCGTTCTGTTCTTCAGCTGAAGCTCCAAGTTTCCGGGCCTATCAGTGCAACAGAGTCCAATAAGCACTCCTTAATAAACTCTCCGTCAGAAAACGCCTTACTTTTTCTGGCGATTTTGTGAGAAATGACGAAACTTGTCCTGACGGCTGCATTCTGGGGGTGTGAAATATGGCAAAAAGTCCTTGTTGGGTTTGCAGTTTTACCATCAACGTATCAGCCTCCCTTGCGCGCGCTTCATCGGACATATTCTGGTATTTTTCCTCGTGCTTCGTCGTGTAGTGGTGATTCAAATTATATTCTTTAAACACAGCAAGCTTCGTACCACACATTAAGCACACGGCTTTACCTTTAATTTCTGTAAAGAAATACTTGGCAGTCCAGGTCTTGTTGAAAACACGGCATTCGTCATCAACTTTTCTCTTTTAAGCGTCTCGGGGGTAAACCGTGCATCACTTGTCACTGTGCACCTTCACTCACAGGTTACACACGGACATACGTCCATAAATAACACTTTTCAAAATAAAAGCAGCACAGCTGTATTGCGCGCACGACATAGATGTTTTTTAAGCTTTATTTTGGAATTTGTGATTGCCGCTGTTCACATTCACTCACGCTTATACGTCCACTCGGAAGTAATACAAATAACGCTTTTCAAAACAAAAGCAGCACCGTTGTATTGCACGCTCGACATAGATACTTTTTAAAATTTATTTTGTAATTTATGATTGGCCTCACGCGGGCCGGACAGGGACGCGTGAGGGCCGGATGTGGCCCGCGGGCCGCAGAATGCCCAGGTCTGGTGTATGGCGTAGTGGGTTGAGCAGCCGTGCCAGAAACCTGAGGGTTGCAGGTTCGCTCCCAGCCTCTTGACATCCAAATCGCTGCCGTTGTGTCCTTGGGCAGGACACTTCACCCTTGCCCCCGGTGCCGCTCACACTGGAGAATGAATGATAGGTGGTGGTCGGAGGGGCCATAGGCGCAAACTGGCAGCGTCGCTTCCGTCAGTCTACCCCAGGGCAGCTGTGGCTACAAATGTAGCTTACCACCACCAGGTGTGAATGAATTATGGGTTCCCACTTCTCTGTGAGCGCTTTGAGTATCTACTAATAGAAAAGCGCGATATAAAATCGAATCCATTATTATTATTTATTATTACCCCGCCTTCCGCCCGAATGCAGCTGAGGTAGGCTCAGCACCCCCTGCGACCCCGAAAGGGACAAGCGGTAGAAAATGGATGGATGGATGGATGGAACCCCCAATTCCAACCCTTGATGCTGAGTGCCAAGCAGGGATGTAATGGGTCCCATTTTTATAGTCTTTGGTATGACTCGGGCCGGGGTTTGAACTCACGACCTACCGATCTCAGGGCGGACACTGCGCAGGTTATGCTCAGTTATATGCTCCTGATGTTGTGGTCCTTTAATTTGTTATATCTTCCCTTTTTTATTTTAGTAAAGAAAAGGCTAGCCGCTACGCATTAAAACATAATGCATAAAATTCCGTTTATATTCCTAACGTCAATGCAAGTGTAATAAGAAGTTTGTCGTAAAACTAAAAAAAACAAGAGGGAAGTTGAGAGAGAAGACTGCTGAATGCAAGCAACCTGGAATTGAAACTTAAATAAATGTTGGACTATCCATTCATCCATTTTCTAATGTTTACTCCTCTCGAGATCGTGGGGGGGCTGGAGCCTATCCCAGCTGAACTAAGGCAGAAGTCGCAACACACCGCAGGGCCAACACAGATAGACAGACAAGCATTCGCACACTAGGACCAATTTAGTGTTGCCATTCAGCCTATCCCAAGGTGCATGTCTTTGATTTTAGTTAAATATGTATACCGAACAACTGCTTCCCACAATGCACTATTTCTGATACTTGTATTGGATTTCATTAGAATAGTAAGTAACATGTATTTATATCGCACTTTTCACAGAGAAAGCTCACTAAGTGCTTTACAGGATAAAAAAGGCACACATGATTGCATATGTATGGCGCCAGACACTAATTTGTATTCACCATATGCTGTTAGAGCTTCATTCAGGGTTTGTCCCAGTGCAGCACAGTGAACCTTCCCTTCGAGAATGTAATACAGTACTCCCTAAAAAACACTTTTTCTGCTGCATATTTGGAGGCATTTTCTTAGGGTCCCCACCCGTCCTGAAAAACATGCAACACCTAAACAATTATTGACTAATCAGGGAAAACGTGTAGAAACTGTAAAAAGTATTCTCCCACTGTCTTGGGAGGGAATGCAAACAGGCTAAAATTCACCTTCTGTGCAACATTAAGGCATAGCACTTTTCTGCTTGTACTCTGTGCAACACCCCTTTTTGTGCCACTTTTGTGTTTCCAATTGACTTTGTTGGTAGATTTGGCTCCGTTAGACTAAAGACGAAACGAGCGACTTTAAGTTGGAAAGTGTTGCTTGTATTGATTCGCGAGTGTAACATATGGTAACTATGGAAATTATTTTTCAGTGATTTAATGTAAATCTAAAAATAATTTGAAAGGAAGTGCAGGATGGAAAGTAAGAGAGAAGCTAAAGTTGAGTTGGGAATTGTCCAATTGAACGCTGCGACTCCAGTTTGTCACAGAAAATAATTTTAATTGAAAGTAGGAAACCTTGTTTCTGCTCAGACCAGACTACTATTACTTTTTTTGCTGTAGGAACTAAAAATCAATTTATTTTGTCTTAGACGTTCACCTAGTGGCTTTGAGAAGATCTTTATGTCTCTCCGCTCCTGATTTTTGTGATTTTTGGTGTAGATGTTAAGCATGGAGGGCAGCACGGTGACACAGGGGTTAGTGCATGTGCGTCACAATACGAAGGTCCTGAGTAGTCCTGAGTTCAATCCTGGACTCGGGATCTTTCTGTGTGGAGTTTGCATGTTCTCCCCGTGACTGCGTGGGTTCCCTCCGGGTACTCCGGCTTCCTCCCACCTCCAAAAACATGCACCTGTGGATAGGTTGATTGGCAACACTAAATTGGCCCTAGTGTGTGAATGTTGTCTGTCTATCTGTGTTGGCCCTGCGATGAGGTGGCGACTTGTCCAGGGTGTACTCCGCCTTCCGCCCGAATGCAGCTGAGATAGGCTCCAGCACCCCCCGCGACCCCAAAAGGGACAAGCGGTAGAAAATGGATGGATGCATGTTAAGCATGGACAAGTGTGTACTTTTAAGGTATCCTAGTGCTTTGTTCAAACCTATTCAAGGTCGTCCCTCAAATCAAAAGTTTACTATGAACCCAATGTTGCCCTGCCCAAAATATATAATACTCGTGTTCTGCTCTGTCTTTTACAGATGAGTGTTTTCTCACACACTCCAAGGGTTGCCAATGTACCACAAAGTCTCTCACCTGATTACCCGTCAAGGATTAAGCCGGAGCGTGGCATCGTCTGTGCAGGGAGGGAGCACACGCAAGTGCCAGGATGTGCAAAGACTCCTGACCTTTACTGAAGTGCACACACACTCGGGACACAGAACTCTCGACCCCCATGAAACAGTCCCGCTTGATCTGCCATCACCAATGGAACTGCCATCATAGACTCAAGACACTGTGGATCCAACTCCACAGTTTTGTCGGCGACAGTGTTGGAGCGACTATTTCAGCTGTGGGTTCCCCCTGAAGGAGGAGAGATGGGCTCCCAAGCACTTCAGATATTACGACAGGGCGTGTGGGCCTCGCTTACCGGGGGGTGGTATGTGGACCCTCATCAGAGCACCTTCTCTAACTGCTTCCATCTCTACCTGTGGATATTTCTGCTGGCCTTCCCCTTTCTGCTGTACATGGTGAGATTCCTATTATGCAAAAGCGATTTTTCTTACCTGTTGATACCTGTTATTGTGTATTTGAGATCCCTGTAAATCAGGAAAACTTAAAATCAAACCATTGAGGCATGGCGGAGATATTTATAAAACAATCTTGCCTTCTTTCAAACTTGCTCCAAATGAGCCGTCTGAAATTTGAGACTTCAGTGACGTATTTTGCCTTAGTTACATCAGGATATCTATGGAAATATTATTGTAGCAAAAATTACTTGCGAACGTGTATTACCTGTGCTCGTGTAATCCAATTCTGTATATCAATCCGAGTGGGTGTATTCAGATCCGAATACATGTGTTTTAAGTTGTCTGTCTGTCCCTAATCAAAAAGAACCCTCGATAGGCTGTTTACTTACACGTGACTTTTGCGACACTTCTGCCGTGTAAGATTTTAGCCAGCGCATCCAGATTTGTGACTTGTGATACAACTTGTGCACGCGCATTCAGAAGTGCATGCGTGTAATACAGGCCTGGGCAATTATTTTGACTAGGTGGCCAAATATAGAGAAAAAAATGTGTCTGGGGCCGGTATATTTATTTTTAGGAACCCTAATACAAAACCTCACAATAATGTCTGATTGAAAGCTAAAAACGTTATGACAGACGGCCTTAAAAAACGGAATGGAATTTTACATTTTTTTACTGAATGAGACATCCAGAATGTATATGGATATAAAGAATGCGGGATATACAATATTAAATATGAAAACACTGAATATTGACAACATATGAAGGTCACACACCCTCTCGATCGACATGTTTTACAATCAAGCGAAACGCAACAAAAATGCAACAAACACAGTGAAAAATTAACGCGAAGGGAAAAAAATAAACCCACCTACGATCTGATCATTAAGCTTTAGAACTTTGTTGTAAAAATGTCCTTCCGCGTCTGTCCCTGACACCTGCATTTCAAGATGTCACTCTGTGGAAACGCTCCCCACCCACACTGCCTCGTCTGAGCTGCTGCAACTTAGATTACCATAATAACTAGTATATCATGCAAAATCGCAGATTCCAACCATTGAAATACTTTGTATAGTTCAAGACTTATGGTCATTTGAAAACATCACTACACATCATTATGGCAGCTACAGTTTCCATCTTAAAGATCTAAAAAAATGATTTGGGAATGTCCGGCGGGCCAAATTGAAAAGCTTAACGAGCTGCATGTGGGCCCCGGGCCTTAATTTGCCCCAGTCTGGTGTAATACAATCTGCGCATGCATATCTATGATCTGCAAGAAGCAGGATCCCTCTATTGGCTGTCTTATTTACACATGATTTTTATGACAAGTCTGCCGTGTACAATAAGATATAATAATACTTCCATAATATCTCCATATTTGGTAAGGTTTACCCAAAGAGCTTTGCGCAAGTCTGCCATTTTTTATCCAGTTGTAAATTCCAAAGTTGTAGTCACTAAAGTCCTTATTTTTCTCTATACACTTGGTTTGGGGCAGACTGGTTCATACATGCACATGAATGCTAAAATCTTTTGCTGTTGCCATTTCTAGTAAAAAAAATACTATATATAATAATAGAAATGGCACTTCCTCAATTTACGCTGACACGGTGTGTTCGCAGACCATGGGGAAAATGAACATCATAACACACTAACATACACATTAACACCAGCAGATAGTTACAGTATGAATGGATAACTATAGTTTATTATTTGCGCATTATTGACTAGTGATGAACCAAAAATTTGGCCGCCGAAAAAATATATACTTTGATCACCGGAACAGCGCTGCCAAAACCTGATGTTGCGATGGCGTATTGTAAGCCATACGCGTGGGGTCGTCTGGATCGGAGTTAACATGTCCGCAATGTGGACGCACTTTAATATATCGGAAATATACCCGCAGACAGCGGTCTTCAAAACATTTTTAGGAGACAAAATCACCCAGCAGCACAAAGCAAGTGTGACGTCAGGCTCTCTGCAGCTCGCTTTTCGTTGTGACAAGTACAGTTTACAAAACCACTAGAAATAGATGCTAGATTTGTTGCTAGTTGTTTTAATAAAGAAAGTGTGACTAAAAAGGATTGGAGAAATCTATAGAAAAGAAAAAAACAAAATACATTTGTACAATAAGTAGCAACAATTGAAAAATAGAGCCAAACCATATTATATTTTAAAAAATATATGTTAATAGTATAATTAATAATAACATATTTGTTTAAATGTATGTATACATTTGTTTGCCTTTTTAAAGACAATAAAAGTATCATAATAATGTGATGACGCCATATTGATTGCACCGCTACCCGAGCCCACAACCCAACAGGTATCTTGGCAATCTGGGGACACCCCAGTGACGTGCGGTGAGGTTGATGGCTGGTGAGGCACTGACTTCATCACAGTCAGATTTACAAACATATGAACCCTAAAGAGTATCTTATTCACCATTTGATTGGCAGCAGTTAACGGGTTATGTTTAAAAGCTTGAGTGCTTGGCACTCAGCATCAAGGGTTGGAATTGGGGGTTAAATCACCAAAAATGATTCCCAGGCGCGGCGCCGCTGCTGCCCACTGCTCCCCTCACCTACCAGGGGGTGATCAAGGGGATGGGTCAAATGCAGAGGACAAATTTCATTACACCTAGTGTGTGTGTGACAATCATTGGTACTTTAACTTAACTTTAACTTGACACATACAAACTGTAGCACACAAAAAAGCACATTTAATTAAAAAAATGTTATTATGGTCTTACCTTTACTTAGAAATGAAGTCCACAACTAAAACCCTCATTTAAACTTTCCATGTGCAAGATTGAATCTATTTAAAAAAAAGTGTAACCGAGGGTTTATACTGTATGAAAACTACAAAATAACAAACACGGAGGCTCCAGTTTACACGAGGACCACTTTATTTACCTTCTTTCAAAAACCTCCGCAACGTGACATCACTTCCGCTCTTAGCGCCTTCAAAATAAGAGCTCAAGGCATATACTGTATAACAGCGCATAACAGGAACTTAACATCACAAAGAGGAAAGCCCATGAAAATAGGTTACAAAAGTTATTTAATAAGAAGCCAAAAAGTGCAAAAACAATAATGTTCGTGTTGGAGGAGTTGTGAATTAGGTACACCTGCAGTCTGCAGGTGTATCTAATGTTGTGTCCCTGCAGTCATTCACAACTCCTCCAACACCAACATTATTGTTTTTGCACTTTTTGGCTTCTTATGAAATAATTTTTTTAAATAGATTCAATCTTGCACGTGGAAAGTTTAAGTGTGGGCTTTAGTTGATATAACAATTCTACGGCGGGGGTGCAGGAGGCGAGCCTCACACAGTGCGTCTTTTGCAGCCGTTTTATGATCGCTCAGTACAAGAAATACTTTACACACATACAGTTGTTGACAAAATACACTGTACATTATATACCTCAGCTAACTAAACTATGGAAATGTATAATATAGTTCATATAGCAATACAGTCTCACTGCACAGCAGGCCAGCAGTTAGCCGAGTCATTGCGCAATCCATGTTGCGGCACTGAGTGACGTGCCTCAACTGGCTGCTGTTCACCGCACCGTCTCTTCTCAGTATTTGAACGGCAAATGTGAAAATTCAGCGATTTTGAATAAAAATAATCTAAAACTGGTGAAGTTAAATGGAAATCAACTTTATAGTATAATCACTGGATACATACAACAATTTAATTTTTTTTTTTTTTCACCTGCCTCTAGTGACTGCACGTCACTGGGACACCCTGATTGTAATGTATATACTAATCCCAGCTGTGCTTACCGGCCTCGAAGCAATTTTTTTTGGTACATGGTTTCATGATAAATGTGACCAGTAGATGGCAGACACGCATAAGAGATACGTGTGGACTGCAGGATGACTGAAGCCTGTTCAATAAATGACGGTAGCAAGTGGAGGTGGGGGAAATAATCAATTTGTAGATTTATTTCAATTTGGACATGGACGAATATAAAATCGATTAGTAAACGTCAATAATCGATAATCGATGTATTTATTGTAAATAATGTAATGCAGGCCGTTTCTAAAATTTGGCTGACTGAAGCGAGCCACCTCATTGAGAGATCCGACCAGCTCCTTTATTATAGGGCACTTATGCCATTTTTTCACACATTTAATGTAACATAGACTCCAGCACCCCTCGGGACCCCAAGAGTGACAAGCGGTAGAAAATGGATGGATGGATAATAAATGTAATGGGAATTAATTTAACTGTTTCTTATTAGAAATGCACTTTTTATAAAATGTTGCACGTGTTGAAACGCTTATTCAGTGAAATGAAAATAAATGTAAAACCGCATCAATATATATAAATTAATGATGCATCAATAATCGATTTTTAATCAAATTGTAGCTCCTGAATCGTAATCATAATTGAATCGTGAGATGCCCAAAGATTCCCACCTCTAGTAGCAAGTACCCGTAAGCAAGCAACATCAAAACATTTAAGTTTCCTTGAGAATATATAACATTACACACGGTACTCAAAAATCTGTCAAAATGTTTTAGTGCGACTTTGGCAAGCTATGAAGCCGCACTGCTTGATAGAACGCGAAGCATTATGGCTACCCATAGTCAGACGTACTATTATGGTGTATGTACAGTATATGGACCCCAAAATGGCACCTTTTAGGAGACATATTATCTGGAGTTCTTTCTTACCTATTGGTACCTGCTGTTGTCAATCAATCAATCAAAGTTTACTTGTACAGCCCTTAATCACAAATGTCTCAAAGGGCTGCACAGGCCATAATGACATCCTTGTGTATTTGGGATCTCCATAAGTCCCGAGAATGTTTGCGCTTCCGCCATCGCAGTCTGCCCCGTAGTCAATGAGCTCCTTTTTTCCCTCTATCCTCTTGTTATGGGACATACATCCTACGCTGTTGCCATTTCTAATATAAAGTAGCGTACAGTTCTTACTTATATCCGTCAGTACTTAGACTTGCTTTGAAAGTGCTAAAAACTACCGGTACAACAAAGATGACAGGGAGAAGATGCAGTCGAAGTAGAGCCATGTATATAAGAGCACTCACAAAATGCCGTGTTCTGAAGATACGGTCAGAAAGCGGCCTGAAGACGGTCTGGTCTGTAAAACATAATTTATGCAATATTTTGAACCACCATTGCATGTTATGTAGACCACAAGGAAGTGTTTTAAATGTAGGGAAAAAAATATAATATGACCCCTTTTAATGCGCCTTAAGGTCCGAAAAATACGGTATTTATATTGATTCTGACAAAAATTGTTTGGAATATATGTTAGTATAATAATTGTTGCATTATCAGATAATAAAGTTAAAAAGATATGCAATTGTCTGCAGTACAGTCCAATTTTGCGGCCTCACCACATCACGGGTAAAAAAAAGCATATTTTACAAATATTAATGCTACAGTAGTGTTGGCCACTCGATGAGATCAAACCAATTAGAGCACACTGTTCATTATTTTTGTCACTGATTGGCTCAGCCTCAGGCAGCGTTATTATATTGGATTAAAAGAGTGTAACATTGACTAAAGAGTAATTTGATGTCTAGAGGGCTCTCATAATGTTGAAAAATGTATTTAGAAGGTCGTAAAATAGTGAGGGGTTTTTAAATTTGAAACATACTCCCTTACCTGCTGTAGTAAGTGTAGCATTTAGAGTGCATGCATACACACTTTAACTATCAACGTCTGTTTTTGCTGACTGTTGGCATCTTGTACCGAGCAGCCAGGACAAATACATCTGTTGTAATAAACTGCATTTTCAGTTCTCTATCCCCATTGTCATATTTATCCTTTTTGCCATTACTGATACCATTAAAAATGAATATAACATAAAAAATACAAAAAGCCAAAAGGAAGAAAACCAACGATAAACTTAATAATTGACAAGTCATTGACAATTAGTTGACTTATCTGATTACAAAGTATACATCTATTTAGTGTCTCTAATTTAGCCATCGATTTTTAAATTCAGCTTGAGATATTTTAGACATGTGCACACTAACAATAAAGATTAACTTCTTTCAGAAATATCTGTTTATAGTGTAAATGTGCTACTCATTAGGCTTTTACAAAATAATACTATTACACTGTTGTCCATATAAAGCAATGACAGTCAAAGTGCTAACAAAAACAAAGTATACATTTGTATGTAAACAAAGAACATTAAAAAAACAGCAATACATACAACACCAAAACTATCAATGAATCAAAGTTTATTTATACAACCCTTAATCACAAGTGTCTCAAAGGGCTGCACAAGCCACAACGACATCCTCGGCTCAGATCCCACATCAAGGCAAGAATAAACTCAACCCAATGGTTACAATGAAAAACCTTGGAGGTCTATCTAACTTTTGTTAAAATGATAGTTAAATCTATTTTTTACACAACTTCGTCTCTCTGTTGTTGGCTAATAAGCTAACTACCTGACTGAGGACAGTCGGACACTTCATCCTCCAAATATCTGACAAGTTTCCGCTTTAAATGCACAGTCGTACTGCCATGACAAGTAAGTTCCCTTTTGCAAATTGAGCAAATGTTTTTGGTAATTTTACGGTGAAATGTTTCCATACTTTCCATGTTTTCACCCACTGTGTTGTTACCAGTGGCCTCTCTCTTCTTGTTGCTGCCGGTCACCGGTCGCACTGACTCCCGCATGATCGATGACATCACTGACTATTATCAAGGACAAATTTTTTATCGAAATTTGTTGACGAATCGTCGCACCCGTAAAACATATACTAGTGGGGTTGTCACATAAGACGTGTACATGCGTCAGACATTTTTGTTTTGTTGATGTAATGTTCTTTTACTCCCCCACAGGCTCTTCCCGCCAGCTTGGTGGTAGCAGGCTTGTACTCTGCCGCAGTAGCCGTCTTTTTTACCGCCGTCAAAGTGGTCAACTACCGTCTTCACGCCATGTTTGACCTCGGGGAGATTATCGAGAAGAAGCAGGCCTCGCTCTCTGCCGACGCTCCAAGGACAGAAGAAGGGGACGAAGGTTCTGGCGCGAATGATGGGAGTCAACCCAGGTGAGGACCGTGTGCTTTTAGACAAAAGTGTAATTAGCATTACCAATGATGGCCTTGTTTTCATTTGTGTGTCTTCCTCACAGGGATATCCATGCTGGTGTGGAGATGACGGTGTTTCGGAAGGTCAACTCCACGCCTCCGGTGCGGTGCAGCTCTCAGCACTCGTTGTTTGGACTCAACCAGGTGTCGGTGAGCAATGTTGTCCAACGCTGTTTGCCACGGACTTCACCTCTTAAACTGATCATTTACGCAAAATGTCGCTTTTTGTGCGTTTTTTTTTTATTGTGCAGGAGTTCTTACCCCAGCTTGAGGATTCAGGGGGGACAAAGGGTCAGTGTTCTTCCTTTCACGGATACCTCAAGTAATATTATATGTTTTGTACTGTAGTTAAACAATGTTTGTTTTCTTTAGATATGAAAGAGTTATTGCGAGAACAGGGAAGCAATAACGTGATCGTTACCTCCGCTCATCGCGAAATGCTGCGGCAAAGTTCTCAGGACACCATCAGTAAGTCTCCTTTTTTTAGTCACAGTCCGTCTTCATTTGATTAGTGCTTAATGTTGTTTATATTACATAGACGTAAAGCTGCTCTAAAACCAAATTAATGCACAAAGCTTGCTTTTTTTATCTGATTTTGGTCTATTTCTCTGTCAGGAGCTCCGAGCATGGTCCAGTCCTGCATTGCTGCTGCCCTGGGAGGTAACTTCCCAGGTCTAATGGGACTCTCCGGAATGGCCTCCGGATTTGGAGAACCAGGAGAATATCTGTCTGTACCCCCTTCACCTTCCAGTCAAGAAGATGGAGGCGATAAAGAAGCATTGCAGGAGGTGGAGGCGCCTCAAAAGATTTCCGAGGACAATGGGTTAGCTTATTCGCCCCTCAGCCCCTCTGCCGAGTCTGAGAGTCTAGGGGAAACCCCCCTGAGTCCTCTTATAAAGAGTAGCTTAAGTGAGGAGCTGAGTGAAAATCTTTTGGGTTTGGGTCTTGATCCTGTGGTTTTTGTGCCTGGGACCGAGCACCCAGGTTGCCGCAGTGGGGTAGCTCTAGCTGCTGGATCTACAGACAGCTGCTTCAGTGGAGGTGGAGCCACTACTGACCGTGAGACGCTGAGCACCGTAAGCAGCTACCGCAGTGAAAAGACGGATTCCACTCAGCTTGAAAGCCCATCTTTCAGCCAACCCAAGCCCCCGGATGGACAGACGTCGACGCTGGCAGCGAGGGATAATGTCCCCAAGGCTGCAGAGATCCCAGCAGGACAGGATGGCAGTGACACAGATAACCTGTCTGACAGTGTGCTGCTACGCTCACCTTCCAAAGATGTCTCCCCCAGCCAGGCCCTTGACAGGACACTTGTTGAAGGAGACGATTTACCGCCTGCACCCTCAGACATCCCACAAGCTCCCATTTTTCACAACTCTTCCCCTTCGAGTAGTGGCCACTCAGACGTTTGTGACTTAGACAGAACCGTCTCTGTTCCCCCCCTACCTCCACCTAGGCAAGCTACTTCTGTGCCCTCAGGGCTGGCTCTGGGTTCAGTGTGTTCCGAGCCCGCTCTACCCATTTCCTCCACCCCCTTCCTGGTGTCAGATCAGTCTGCCCAGCAGGTTGTGCGGCCCAAAGACTTGAAGCTACTGCGGGCCAGTGGCAGTAATGTTGGCCACAGGCCAGGCCGGCGGAAAGCTCCTCGAAGACGAGCCGGCGCAGGAAGTAGTAGTTTTGACTGTGGTTCTTACAGGCGTCACCACAATCATAGACAGCACAGAGATTACATCCCTGTGCGCAACCGGCTCGGCGCCAAGGCTTACAGTGAAAGTCTCTTCGAGGATTCCAGTGACGAGGACGATGGCAGCGACATGAGCGCAGCATCCAGTCTGGGGTCTCAGCGCCGCTACAGCTCAGATGAAGACGACTCCAGCTCCTCCACCTCCTGCTACTCCCCAGACCTTGTTAATGCCGGCCCCGCATTACCTCTGCCCGCGGCCGCTCAGCTGCCCACTCCGCTGGAAGAGGATTTAGCCGAACCCGGTGGTCCTTCATATTCTCGTGCTGCTCAGCGCTCGTCGAGCACAGCCAGCGCTAAGACTCACGCCAGGGTGCTCAGTATGGACGGAGCAGGTTCAAGTCAAAACAACGCAACAGCTCCGCCTTCTACTCTACACACCATGCCATCTACTTCCACACCTGCACCACGCACTCTCACCATGTCCAAGTCTGACTTGGAGGCTCGCACCATCCACATGGAGAGCTTCCCTGGACCTCATCATCATCGGTTGGATTCTCTTGGAGGCTCTTGGACTGGCAACCAGATGGGTTGGCGTGGAGGGGAGTTGACTGAGGAGGGGGCGGTGGGAGGAGGTGAGCGGATGTAACCTATATATTGCCTTAGGATGTTTTGGTGTCAGTATTGCCAAATGTAGATTTTAAAACTGATAAGTCATGTTTCAACAAACATTACACTTCCGATCGCCATAGAAGAGTTTGGAACAGTAAGGGCCCTGTTCTCCTATTTGCGCTTAACTGTTTTTTTTAGCGCTTGAAGTTACGCACGTTTCTCTTATTGGTATTCACACATCCAACCTACATACACGCCCAAGTCTAGCAAAAGTGCTTAAGTTTGGAATGAAGGCGAGTTCATTACTAAGCGGGCTTTGCCATCAACACTCGTTGATGTCATTGGAATGCATGAAAAAGATAACACTTTGTTTAAACCGCCCGTATCAATCCAAGCAGTGCTTGCCAGCTGAACGTATGTTGTCATGGTGATATAGTGTGTATATGCACACTACATTGGTTTCTTCTTCCTGGCTTGATGGGAATAATAATCCGTAGTTTAAATTTTGTTTGACTTGAGTTCTGTTTAGTACAAATGTTTGTAAAACCGTGACGCTTCAGAGGGCCTTGCATTGACAGCTGTGTGTGTGCTTGTGCGGTAAAGTGTGACACTTTGATATTAACTCTCAAAAAAATCAATACATAGATGCTACATAATATATGTATTTTGTATTTAATAGTCACATAGTAGTCTTGGGTTCAATCCCGGGCTCGGGATCTTTCTGTGTGGAGTTTGCATGTTCTACCCGTGACTGCGTGGGTTCCCTCCGGGTACTCCGGCTTCCTCCCACCTCCAAAGACATGCACCTGGGGATAAGTTGATTGACAACACTAAAATTGGCCCTAGTGTGTGGATGTGAGTGTGAATGTTGTCTGTCTATCTGTGTTGGCCCTGCGATGAGGTGGCGACTTGTCCAGGGTGTACTCCGCCTTCCGCCCGATTGTAGCTGAGATAGGCTCCAGCGCCCCCCGCAACCCCAAAAGGGAATAAGCGGTTGAAAATGGATGGATGGATAGTTCAATTATCACTGTCCAGATGCATTGAACATCAGTTAGTACCAGGATGCCCAAAACAGGCAGATATACACACGGTACCATTTCGCTGTGGGCACACTCACAAGACAACAATGTGCATTTTGATTTTTGATAGTGGTCCTCAATGGATGTTTCCAGGTTTCTCAATTGAAGCGATCAGAATAGGTTTGATAGTTTTCTGGAAGTTTCTTTTATCATTTTATTATGTGTGGTGTACACTGCATGCAATTCAAGTGCACCTTATTGGGGCGCTGTACTTATTCCTGCGTCAGAAGAGCATGAGAACAAAAGTACTTAAGTCGACGGGAGAATACGCAGAATGCTAGATTTGACAGGGAACGGGCACCTTTAGGGCTCGCTCCACCCAAAGCGCACATGTTGAATGAAGGCGCGCACTTACAGACTTAGTCGAGTGGAAGAACGCTACGCTGCCAGAATCCGTACAGTTGTTCACCATGTTTCACTTAAGCACATATACCGTATTTTTCGGACTATAAGTCGCTTCGGAGTATAAGTCGCACTGGCCGAAAGTGCATAATAAAGAAGGAAAAAAACATATATAAGTCGCACTGGAGTATAAGTCGCATTTTTTGGGGAAATTTATTTGATAAAACCCAACACCAAGAATAGACATTTGAAAGGCAATTTAAAATAAATAAAGAATAGTGAACAACAGGCTCAATAAGTGTACGTTATATGACGCATAAATAACCAACTAAAAACGTGCCTGGTATGTTAACGTAACATTTTATGGTAAGAGTCATTCAAATAACTATAACATATAGAACGTGCTGTACGTTTACCAAACAATCTGTCACTCCAAATCGCTAAATCCGATTAAATCTTATACGTCTAGTCTCTTACGTGAATGATCTAAATAATATTATTTGATATTTTACAGAAATGTGTTAATAATTTCACACATAAGTTGCTCCTGAGTATAAGTCGCACCTATGAAAAAAAACTGCGACTTATAGTCCGAAAAATACGGTAGGCCCTAAGCCACTGGTGTTCTGCCTGGCACTGAACATAACAATTGGGTTCTCTGCAGCTCTGGCGCTGGAGGAAGGAGGCAAACACGACTCTGTCAGCAGTGTAAAGAGGACCCAGGCTATCCGCAGGCGACACAATGCTGGGACCAACCCTACACCTCCTCCTTCCACCATGGGATCCCCTCCCAGGTCAGCCCCACTTTTTAAAGAAAGTTGCTGATGTGTGTTTTTAAGTGTAACCGTAAAAAAGTCTAAAGACTGCAATTTTTTTCTGCTTCCATTAGCCTCCAGGACCTACAAAGGGCTCGGACCTCCTCCCACTCGCGGACCCGCACCCTCCCGTCCGCCTTACAGTTTGCCTCATCACTGCTGCTCCCCCGCAGCGGCATCCACGAGGCCTCCACCTTTGACGACACATCAGAGGGCGCCGTGCACTACTTTTTTGATGAGAGCGGTGCGTCTTTTGCTTTCAGGGAATAAAGTTCAACGTTTCCTGAATAAAAGCAGCTTTTCTATTTTTGTGAAATGAAGAGATCAATGCAGCTCTCATGTCTGTCGTTTAAGAAGGAAGAGAGAGGATAGTTAACTTTTTAGTAATTCGAGCAGGGGGAAAAAAAGCTGGAAATTGCATTAAATGATTCTCTCTGTTGTGTATCAGGAGTGAAAAGGTCTTACACTTTTGGACCTGCTGGAGGAGGTTATGAAGACCCAGTTCAGTAAGTTACAGTGCTTTTAATTAATCTTTCAGCTTTGAAAAGTAGCACTGCTGAAAGCTGAAGCTCTTGCTTGTAGGGAAAGGGAGAGGCAGTCCCAGTCCTCAAGCTTCACCTCAACAGAGGTCCAGGAGGGAGCCCCGGTCCTGTCCATGCTGCAACCCAGACCAGTGGTCCTACAGGGCATGCAGGTGCGAAGGGTGCCTCTGGAAATACCTGAGGTTAGCGTTCATTGTCCTTGTATTTTATCCTCAATGTTAGCACTTTTTTAAAACCCATCCCAACCTGTCTGCAGTTTGACCTGGATCATGAGTCCTTGCAGGAGTCCCAAGAAAACACACTGATGATTGAGGAGAAAGCTAAACCCAAACAGTACTATCGCTTTTGGGTGCTGCCTGGGAAGTGGTTGAGGGTCCGCTACGATCGATTAGCTCTTATGGCCTTGTTGGACAGGTGAGCCAGACCAGCGCCGCTACCTTTGGGCACTTTGTTCAGCAATATGATTAGTGTCAATATATAAAAACTAGGGCTGTCAAGTGATATTTTTTTCAATCAGATTAATCACACTCTTGAACTGTGACTAATCATGATTAATGACAGGTTATTTGCTTGCATATATAAAATTTGCTTAAGAAAATACCCCAATGTTTGGCTACAAATGCAATTTTGTAGTCTGAATGTTATACAGGAACATGTTTTTAAATGTTTAGTGAACTAACTGCAAAACATTGATATGCTTAAAACTGGGTGACAGTAGAATTGCGTACGCTTGTATTAAAATAATTGTATTTATTTAACAGGGAATAATGGAAATGGAACAAACATGTATTTGACGCATTAATCCTAACATTAAGAATGTAATGGGAACTGCTATAATATAGTGTTACATTATTTACATACACAAGTTGTATATGTGAACTATTGGAAATTTGGAGTGCATAACTTGAAGAAAATAAATACAGCAACCAGTGTAGTAATAAAACTAACAGTCCCATGTAAATACAGCAACCAGTGTTATAAAACTAAAGGATACCGGTATATGTCTCACATTGCTGTCTTTCTTTGTGTGTTAGCTTGACAAATGATACATCTGGTCTTTTGGGTTGTGAAGTTGTGCAATTAATATCTGAACAGAACATTGGCTGAACATTGATTAAAGTGAACTGTACAGGTATAGTTATAGTCATTGTCTACTACAAAAGTAGTTAGTTTTTTAGTATTTATTTTCCAACATGTGGTAAAGTATGCAGTTTTGCTTTTGCTCTACGGTCTTTAAAGGGGAACATTATCACCAGACCTATGTAAGCGTCAATATATACCTTGATGTTGCAGAAAAAAGACCATATATTTTTTTTAACCGATTTCCAAACTCTAAACGGGTGAATTTTGGCGAATTAAACGCCTTTCTATTATTCGCTCTCGGAGCGATGACGTCACAACGTGACGTCACATCGGGAAGCAATCCGCCATTTTCTCAAACACATTACAAACACCGAGTCAAATCAGCTCTGTTATTTTCCGTTTTTTTCGACTGCTTTCCGTACCTTGGAGACATCATGCCTCGTCGGTGTGTTGTCGGAGGGTGTAACAACACGAACAGGGACGGATTCAAGTTGCACCAGTGGCCCAAAGATGCGAAAGTGGCAAGAAATTGGACGTTTGTTCCGCACACTTTACCGACGAATGCTATGCCACGACAGAGATGGTAAGAATGTGTGGATATCCTGCGACACTCAAAGCAGATGCATTTCCAACTGGACTGGACAGATCAGCTTTCAGGAAAAGAGAGCGGATGAGGGTATGTCTACAGAATATATTAAATTGATGAAAACTGGGCTGTCTGCACTCTCAAAGTGCATGTTGTTGCCAAATGTATTTCATATGCTGTAAACCTAGTTCATAGTTGTTAGTTTCCTTTAATGCCAAACAAACACATACCAATCGTTGGTTAGAAGGCGATCGCCGAATTCGTCCTCGCTTTCTCCCGTGTCGCTGGCTGTCGTGTCGTTTTCGTCGTTTTCGCTTGCATACGGTTCAAACATATGGCTCAATAGCTTCAGTTTCTTCTTCAATTTCATTTTCGCTACCTGCCTCCACACTACAACCATCCGTTTCAATACATGCGTAATTTGTTGAATCGCTTAAGCCGCTGAAATCCGAGTCTGAATCCGAGCTAATGTCGCTATACCTTGCTGTTCTATGCGCCATGTTTGTTAGTATTGGCATCACTGTGTGACGTCACAGGAACATGGACGGGTGTATACAACGATGGTTAAAATCAGGCACTTTGAAGCTTTTTTTAGGGATGTTGCGTGATGGGTAAAATTTTGAAAAAACTTCGAAAAATAAAATAAGCCACTGGGAACTGATTTTTAATGGTTTAACCCTTCTGAAATTGTGATAATGTTCCCCTTTAATGGTAACAGTAATTTAGTACAGTATGAGTAATTTACAAGTATTAGCTTCAGCCTCCTTACTGTAGTGTAGATGTTCTGATGGTAAGTCTGCAGATGGCGCTTCAATTTGGTTGTATTTTTGCCAAAGAAAATCGAGCCACAGGGTTTACATGTTGTTTTGTTGTCTACCGCGGAAAAGGTGAAGTGAGTCCATATGTCCCCTCTTCTCTTTCTTCCTGGCGTAGAAGACATATTGTATTAATCAATCAATCAATCAAAGTTTACTTATACAGCCCTTAATCACAAGTGTCTCAAAGGGCTGCACAAGCCACAATGACATCCTCTGCTCAGATCCCACATCGGGGCAAGAAAAAACTAAACCCAATGGAAACAACAAGAAACCTTGGAAGGTACTGCAGATATGGGAGCCCCCTACCCCCGGGTAACCGGTGCAATGGATGCCGAGTGGATACGTTTAATAATGTGAGAGTCCAGTCCAAAGTGGGGCCAGCAGGGGATCCTCTTGCATGGAGCCACGTCGGGGTGAAGAGACGTCACCGACTGATGCATAAGAAGTGGTCCACCTGGGTCGCGATTTCATGTGAAAGTCCAGTCCATTGGGAGGCCAGCAGGGGATTATCTTGAATGGAGACAAGTCAGCAGCGCAGAGACATCACCAACTGATGCAAAGAGGAATGGTCCATCCTGGGTCCCGACTTGGAACAGCTAGCGCGTCCTCCATGGAGGCTGATCCGTGGTCACCTGATAAAGGAGAGGCGGGCAGAGCAAAAAAGAGAAACAGCAGATCAACTGGTCTAAAAAGGGGTTTATTTAAAGGCTAGAGTATACAAATGAGTTTTAAGATGGGACTTAAAAGCTTCTACTGAGGTAGCATCTCTAATTGTTACCGGTAGGGCATTTCAGAGTATTGAAGCCCAAATAGAAAATGCTCTGAACCCCGCAGACTTTTTTTGGGCTCTGGCAATCACTAATAAGCCGGAGTTCTTTGAACGCTGATTTCTGGCCGGGACATATGGTACAATACAATCAGCAAGATAAGATGGAGCTAGACCGTTTAGTGTTTTATACATGAGTAGTAAAACCTTAAAGTTGCATCTTGAGTGCACAGGAAGCCAGTGCAGGTGAGCCAGTATAGGCATAATATGATCAAACTTTCTTGTTCTTGCCAAAAGTCTAGCAGCCGAGTCGCTTTGTGTAATTGTTTTGTTGTCAAATGTTAAGGTGGTATTATTAAATAGGTGCCGATGTCTAGCAGGACAGATAATCAGCATTTCCGTTTTCTTAGCGTTGAGTTGCAAAAAGTTAGCGGGCCTCCATTGTTTAATTTCATTCAGACACGCCTCCAGGTGAGTACAATCTGGCTTGTTGGTCAGCTTTCGGGGCATGTAGAGTTGGGTGTCATCAGCATAACAGTGAAAGCTAACACTGTATTTACATATGTCACCTAGTGGCAGCATGTAGATGCTGAAGAGTGCTGGGCCAAGAACCGAACCCTGTGGAACTCCGCACGTTACCTTAACATACTCCAACCAAGAAAAGGCTAAATCTAACATACCAATAGTGTTCATTTAGCTGCTGTGCAACAATTTTTTTGGAGGATTTTCAAAATAATGGGAAGGTGGGACACCGGCCGGTAGTTCACCATAAGGTCAGGATCGAGGTTAAGTCTTTTGAGCAGAGGATGAATAATCGCTTTTTTGAATGCTAGGGGAACAGTGCAAGAGGAAAGTGATACGTTAATAATATTTAGCACTGATGGTCCTAATATTACAAACAGCTCCTTGATAAGTTTCCCAGGAAGTGGGTCAAGTAAACATGTTGTTTGTTTTGTCCCATTTACAAGTCGCAGAATTTTCTCTAATGTTATTTCTTCAAAAAGAGAGAT
Source organism: Nerophis lumbriciformis (assembly GCF_033978685.3). NCBI lineage: Eukaryota > Metazoa > Chordata > Actinopteri > Syngnathiformes > Syngnathidae > Nerophis > Nerophis lumbriciformis. The sequence goes on along the minus strand of NC_084556.2, from coordinate 17,218,701 downwards.
TATTTTTGGAGGGCAATATCCATCGTACATACCGGTACATTCGTATCTGCGTTAATAGAACCCAGTTGGAGCTGGGCTGCGTTATCTTTAAACTCCTTTCTAGTTAGTGAAATTTTCTTAGTAAAGAATTTCATAAAGTCATCAGCCGATGTTTTGTATTGATTCTTGCTTTCCCAAGTGAAAAATCAAAACTATGTGCCTTACAAACCAGTAGTTCTGATTGGATACCCTTTATGCTTTTCCACCCGCCCCTCATCCACATTCAACTGTGATTGAATATTTTGTCCCACCCGGACAAGATTAAATATGATTGGATTTTGTCTCTGTCAACATGTTCGTCTGGTTTTAGTTAGTTGACTAAATTGTCAATTGATTTTGTCATTGTTTTAGTTAATATGCTTTTGCTTTCATTCCTTATCGTCCTAATTTTGTCAAGGGAAAATAGGTCGTTGACAATAACGAAGAAGAAAATTAGGCAGTCAAAACAAACACTGTGATTAATCTTCATTCATTTATGCTAACGCGATAAAACATGTTTTATCAATCACATGCATTACCGTAGACAGTCCTAATAAAGACCTATTTTATTATGTTGTCAGGAACCGGCGTGTTGGAGAAAACGTGTTTGCTGTTGTGCTGGCCAGTTTGGTGGCCTTTTTGGGGTTTCAACTGCTGCTCCAGGGCTTTTTCAGGGACATCTGGGTCTTCCAGTTCTGCCTGGTCATTGCAAGCTGCCAATACTCCTTACTTAAGGTACAAATGTCACACACATAGACATTTACTACTAAATCCATATGACATACTGTATACATAAAGCTTCTAAGCATCCTTTTTGTGTTTCAGAGTGTACAACCAGATGCAGCCTCTCCCATGCATGTGAGTACTGTACTCGCCCTCATTTGTTTTGATTCCTTGTGACTTTAATTAACACCCTTTCTGTTGTGAACAGGGTCATAACTGGATCATCGTGTACAGTCGGCCTGTTTACTTCTGCTTGTGCTGCGTGTTGATTTGGGTCTTTGACTTGTCCGGCCGCTCTAGCAGTGTGCAACCCGTCTCCCTGTACGGCGTCACCTTCTTCTCCGCACACTTCCTGCTTTGTGTCAGAGATATGCTCCTGGGTAAGTCTGCACATTTGCCTTGGTTAACATGTTAATGGTTGTGCAATACATGCATCACATACGGTAATGTCTTTTTATCACCCTGGCAGTGTTGGCCTTGTGTTTCCCAGTCATCTTCCTGTTTGGCTGGCTACCTCAGGTCAATACCTTTGTCATGTGTCTGTTGGAGCAGATCGACATGCATGTTTTTGGTGGAACAGGTAAGAGCGGGACTCTTCAGCCTTTTCTGTGTTGGCTATTAAATGCATATTTATGCGTTGTTGGATTCATTTTTCTGTCCCTCCTCAGCCACCACCAGCCCCCTCTCGTCTCTATTCAGCCTCATACGCAGCGTGCTGGTGGCCGCTCTGCTGTATGGATTTTGCCTCGGTGCCATCAATGTAAGTGCCACATAAAAAAAACTTTGCTGTGGTTGAAAAAACTTCATGGTCCAGAGCTGCAATTGTGTTTTTCTCACCTCAAAGGCGCCGTGGGGGGACGCACATGTGCCAGTACTGTTCTCTGTCTTTTGCGGCTTGCTGCTGGCCTTGTCCTACCACTTGAGCCGTCAAAGCAGCGATCCCACCATCCTGTTGTCAGTATATTTTATATTATTTCTTAAGGTTGAATTTAGAAAATTTAAAATACTTTTAATAAGACCTACTTGGAACATTGTGTATTGAATCCACTCTTTACATTTACACTGTAACTCTTCATGTGTCCAATTAATGCCATGTATGACATTCAACAACGTTAAGGAGTGGGACAGGATGACTCAAACGTTAGCAATACTAACATAGGTACGGTGCCAACATTACAGTCACTTTTTAATAGCAACATTACCTTTGCTGAAAAAAAGACTTTTAGATCCCACGTCTGCAGCTGACTGACGGATAGTACTTAATATAGCTAGGCCTGGGCGCACAATCAATAAGTCAATTAATTTAACAATAAATGAAAAAAAACTTGATAACTTCTCAGGCACCAATAAATTGCCATGTTCGTGTGTGGGGATTTTTTCCGTCTCTTGCGTCCAGACAGGTTGCAAGAGGTTTCAGTCTTTTTGTCGCTCTCGGCACCTGAGCCCCTTTGTTCAATAGCAGAATTAAATGAGCAGAGAGAATCCTCTTGTCATTCTTTCACAATCTTTGTCTTTGTGAGTGGAGGCGGGACTGCTAGCTTACACACACAGTGAAAAGCACCGCAAGGTTACAAAAACTGGGAAGAAAAAGATGATTGTAAAGAAAATGTCCTGTTGTGGAAATATTTTGGCTTCAAATTGAATGAGCAAGATGAGTCCATTAACACGGACGGACGAGCCAGTATCCCGAATTTACGGTGGCGGACAGAAAATAATTGTACCTCAAATGTTCAATATTTAATTGCAATTTTTGCTCATAGAGATTTAGAGTCAATTTTATTTATGTTTACTTATTTCAGATAATCAAAATGTTTTGACCTTTTCAATTACGATGATAACTATTACTAATGAAAAATAAAAGTGTATCGCGTTTGAAAGGGTTACTTGCATTATTATTATTATAGATTATGATTGCTGCTTAAATTTATCTTAGAATAATACTGACAATGCTATTGTTTATCGGCAATAATTTGTTGGCCAATATATGGTTTATGGTCCGAGTTTATTTCGAACATGCCTACAATTACAACATGATACATCACAATTTCCAGTTTCTCTTTTTAACATGTTCGAAAAGGAGTAGAAAGAAGCAGAGCTTTTTTAATTCTACCCATTTTTCATTACATAGCAATTGCTAACACTTTTGTTCACTTCCTGTTTTTTATTTGTTCACAATATACTGCATAAATAATACAATTTAAATAAAAAAAGTGTCAAGTAAGTTGTATTTCATATAGTGAGGTGAATGAAATTATCGATAAGTTCAAAATGTTTATCATGGTTCTTCTTCTTTGTACTTTGCAAACACTTTGAGTTTGAACAGTTTTCCATTCCATAATTTATTTCCACATACCCGGTACTGATATACTAAAGTTTTTAAGTGTTGTACATGCATACAAATGTTTTAAGTATATCGTCCAGCCAAATTTGTTATCAGCCCATGTCTAGCTATGTCCTTTATTTTAAGATGTGTAGCAAAGCCTGCTTTTATACGTTTACATATATATTTCTGTACTTCAGAAGTGCAGCAAACACGGAAAGGGATGTGTACACGCCGGCTCGTTGATAACATGTTATGTTAAATCATACTAACTTTTTTAATTGTATTAAAAAATGAATTAGTTTTAAGTTTTAATTTTCCTGAAGGAATCAATAAAGTACTATCTATCTATCTAACTCCAGATAATGATGGGTTAATTGTGATTAATTAACTAACCAAACCTTTACATATTTGACGCTGTCTGACATCTGAGTTTATATTCTCTTTTTCAGGTCATTGGTGCGATCCAAATTATTCCCCGAGTTGGAGAACCGTTCACCAGAAGAACCCCCTGTGGAGATCAAGGACCCTTTGCCAGAGAAGCTGCGTGACTCAATGGTATGAACAAAACTGACACATTTGCTATTTGAAATATTTGAACATCATCTTAAAACCCTTTTCCTTCTCAACTGTAGAAAGAGATTCTTCATTCTGACCTTGTCATGTGTCCCCTCATGGCCGTAATCACCTTCGCCATCAGTGCCAGCACAGTTTTCATTGCACTACAAGTTAGTACAAGTTTTTAGACACTTTTTCCCCCCAAGACATTTTGTTGCAAAGGCTCACTTATTCTTCTTTTGTGCTCTCGCCCCGCAGCCTGCTCTCAGCTTTGTCTTGTACATCCTAGCGGGAGTTGTTGGCTTCATTACCCACTATCTCCTGCCTCAGCTCCGCAAACAGCTGCCTTGGTTCTGCCTGGCTCACCCTGTTCTCCGGTCCAAAGAGTACAGTCAGTTTGAGGTCCGAGGTGAGTGTCTCATTGCTCTCTTCTTCCGCTCGCTTTCAAGTCACTGTAAAATATAAGGAGCTTTATCAACTTCTCCCTGTGAGCATCATAGTGGATTAAATGAAAACCAGCAAGGTCTCAAGTTGAAGTGGTGCTGAGAAATGCATTTAACCTCCATCATCTTTAAGGGATTTTGAATTCCACATTGTGATCATCTATTTTTTATAGCTTCACATTTTCAGCAGCTATGTCAGAGCTTACTATGTGGGATCAGTTTAAATCTGTACTTTTGAAACAGCTTCACACTGTTTATTTAACAAAAATGTATTATCTTTGCTGTGCTGCACTGCATTACACTGGAATATGTTTCTAATTTATTTTGATACAGCTTTTGTAATGGCATTAGATTGTACAGGTGTATTAATTGTCATTAGTTACTTTTGTTGTTATTCATAATTACTTATGAACAATAGCAATTATGACTGGTTGTTTATTTAAGGATTTTCTGATCAAGGATTAATGCTCCCCTTTCGGGTAACGATCCATCATGCGTGAAATCAGCTGATACCGATCACTTGTATTAACTTTTTTATTTTTTCAATGTATTTATGGTGAGCGCTATTGACAGTTTATAGGGATAATATTATATAACACTTTTGTTGTGGTCCACACAACATGTAATGGTGGTTCTTTGGTCAACATTTTCCATAGATTTTGTTTTACAGACCATTTTGAAGCCGCTTTTTGACCATCTCTTAAGGAAGCGCTGTTTTGTGAGCGGTCCTATTTACGTGGCTCCACTTCGACTGCGTCTTCTGCTTGTTGTCCATGTTGTAGTTTTTAGCGCTTCTATATAAAGTCCACTGACAGATATAAATTCGAATTCTACGTAAGTTTGTATTAGAAATGGCAACATCAAAATATGCATGTGCATGTACGAGCCAGTCTGCCCCAGAAAAAGAAGAAAGAGAAAAAGAAAAAGCATGTTGTCGGACTACAACGGCGGACTCGCAAAGGTCTTTGGGTAAAACTTTACTATATATGGTGATACTTGCTGACATTACAATTGGGGAAAAACGTCACAATTGGGGCAAATTCCAATCGGCTTGTTTGGAGAAAGTATGAAGGATGGCAAGATTGTTTTATAAATATTTCCACCTTGTCTCCATGGTTTGATTTCAAATTTTGGGGACTTATGAAGATCCCAAATACACAAACACAGGTACCAATAGGTAAGAAAAGTTGGTTTTGCGTAATAGGTCCCTTTTTAAAAATATCAACCCGATATTTAAACTAGTTTTTTTATTCTCTTTTTTTACATACAATTGTGTAAGCAAATCAAAGTCAATCGTGCACAATAACTAAACAAAAGTAAAAACTACTATCTATTACTCATTTAAATAATTTGTTTTTTGGTCTCTAACTCCTTCAGGGAATTATCTGAATTTGTAAACATTAACAAAAAATTATTTTGGTAGAAATTTTTTTTTATCGATTTAATCGCTCTCATATTGATCAAATGCTGATATTACCCTTGGTGTTGACACTACCAATTTATGGCATACTTACCAACCCTCCCGATTTTCCCGGGAGACTCCCGAATTTCAGTGCCCCTCCCGAAAATCTCCCGGGGCAACCACTCTCCCGAATTTCTCCCAATTTTCACCTGGTTAACAATTTTGGGGGCATGCCTTAAAGGCACTGTCTTTAATGTCCTCTACAACTTGTCGTCACGTCCGCTTTTCCTCCATACAAACAGCGTGCCGGTATAGTCACATGATATATGCGGCCTTAACACACACAAGTGAAAGCAAGGCATACTTGATCAACAGCCATACAGGTCACACTGAGCGTGGCCGTTTAAACAACTTTACCACTGTTACAAATATGCGCCACACTGTGAACCCACACCAAACAAGAATGACAAACACATTTTGGGAGAACATCCGCACCGTAACACGACATAAACACAACAGAACAAATACCCACAACACCTTGCAGCACTAACTCTTCCAGGACGCTACAATATACACCCCCGCTACTACCAAACCCCGCCCACCTCAAATCCGCCTTCGCCCCCTCCCCCATCTCCCAAATTCGGAGGTCTCAAGGTTGGCAAGTATGATTTATGGATCAATCCGCCCTCCTCTTTCGTGTTATGTACATCTGGTTGTGACAATGCTGACACGCAAACAGTTGTTATATTATCATCTTTCTACTCTTATTAATCTACTTGTTCATTTCTTGCTATTCTCTGCTTACTTTCTGCTGTAACACGCTTCCATCTACACTTGCTAAAGTTGACTAAGTACTTAGTGTTTCTTCTGTTGTTTCTAGCTAGCTGTTAGCATGCTTGCTCTTGCTGGCTCTCGGTTTGTAACATGCTTAGGCTCCAGCGATAATACTTAATACTTGGTACTTGATAAAGATACTTAACATACTAAATAATGCCGTTTATTTTCTGTAATTGCGGTGATTATTATCTTAGCGTTGCGGCTCCACACTGTTTATGGAGATCTACAATTAGCTGCTTGCTTGTCAGCCGGGGGACTAAAAATAAATACATTATAGCCAGAGGGGATCTGCGTTTGCGATCGGCATTGAGAGGCAGTAATCGAAAATGGACCGATACTGATGGTGGCCGATCGATGGGCACAGGCCTAGTTTTTTTTGACATATTACTTTTATTTGTCGCCAGATGCTGCACAGTTGATGTGGTTTGAGAAGCTGTATGCGTGGCTTCAGTGTGTGGAGAAGTACTTCATCTACCCTGCCGTCGTGCTCAACTCCCTCACCACGGAAGCACGGGCTGTGGGCCAGGACCATAAAGAGCTGGACATCTAGTAAGTCGCAACAAGGTTCTGCAGAGGGTGTGGTTATCTCTGTGTAGGGCAGGTTCATTTAGTAGTGTTCATTTCGCTATGAAAGGGTCAAAGTATTGGGTTATACCCCATGAAGTGAGTTTCAGAGCATGTCTAATCATGTCCCTCTTGACCCCTCCAGCAGCCGGGCGTTCTTCATCTCAGTGGCTGGCATGAAGTTGCTGCGGTCGTCCTTCTGTGCCCCGTCGCAGCAGTACGTCACGCTGTGCTTCACCACCCTTTTTTTCCACTTCGACTACCCACACTTTTCAGAGACCTTTTTAATTGACTACTACTTTATGTCCATTCTTTTCAGCAAGGTCAGGGCGCACGCCGTCGGTCATATCACAACATTGTATTGCTATGAGTAGTGCGGTGATCATGTTGCTTATTTTCACTTCTCAGATGTGGGACCTGCTATATAAGTTACGCTTCGTTTTGACGTACATCGCTCCTTGGCAGATCACATGGGGCTCGGCTTTCCACGCCTTCGCTCAGCCCTTTGCTGTGCCACGTATCCTTTAACGATTCTGTTACACACCTCAGCGACTGTGTTGTTGTATCAATCATGACATGCCCTTAACTCCATTTGTCTACAGACTCTGCCGTGCTGTTTGTGCAGGCCATCTTTTCTGCCATATTTTCCACCCCTCTCAACCCCGTCCTAGGTAGCGCTGTGTTTGTTACCTCATACACCCGACCTGTTAAGTTCTGGGAGCGGGACTACAAGTAGGTTGTTTATAAATGTGCAGCGATAATACACTGCAAAACTCCACACAAGTAGTGCTAATGCTAGTCTTGATTGTTAACAGCACCAAGCGAGTGGACCACTCCAACACCAGACTTGCCACTCAACTTGACCGTAACCCAGGTATGCTTTTTTATTTACCGCCATCTTGTATGTACAATATGGCCCCTTTTGTCACAGTTTACCTGACACATGAAACGTGACGAAGTTGGGGAGTGCACTATCCACTTTAGCTGCCAGATGGCAGTAGTGTTGACTATCTTAAAATGTGTTTTGTGGCAATTTCAACTTTGAGCACAGCGTCAGTTGCTATGTAGAGTGGCACTTTCCATCATTTTCAGAAGACTGCATTGCAAAATTATTAATCCCCCCCTTCCCTCCCTTCCCTACCGCAATTTACATTTGTTTCTTAAACAAGGTTCGTAAGTAGAAACAAATTTATATTGAAACACATTTCCCCAATATAAAAATAAATATTGTGTTCCAACCTCTACAACAGTCCATATTTTAGTAAAGGTTTGTACACTTTAAGCACATTATAAAGTACTATACAGTACTGTATATCAAACATACATAACAAGGAAGTGATAGATCAACTTTCTATTTAAAAACAAAGCATAAACAACAACTAGCTGAACTGTCCTCTTTTGTAGCTGAACTGTCCTCTTTTGCAGCTGCCCTGCCAACACACACGCACACACACCCAGTTTGAAATCACAAAACTCCTTAACTTTAACAGCCAGGTCGCTACAATGATTAGGCTGTGCAGCTGGGCACAGAATGAGTGGGTTGAAAGGTTCGTACACTGAGACAAGGTTCATTCACCAAAGTATATTTTCATTCGGTTTGTGGTTTGCGAATCAAAAACTTAATACAATGAGGAGTTTGTAAATCAAGGTTCTACTGTATTTACATGGCTACCTAGTGCATGTATGTGTAACCATTGCCATGGTACCTTCCTTTCCTCCAAGGTGCTGACGACAACAACCTGAACTCCATTTTCTACGAGCACCTGACGCGCTCTCTGCAGCACAGCCTTTGCGGAGACCTGCTGCTCGGCCGATGGGGCAACTACAACACCGGAGACTGCTTCATCCTCGCCTCCGACTACCTCAACGCTCTGGTGCACATCATCGAGATCGGCAACGGCCTGGTCACCTTCCAGCTTAGGGGTCTGGAATTCAGAGGTGTGTTTGCCATGTGAAGGAGTAGCTGAGAAAGTTACTGGAGGAGTGTAAAAATAAATGATTTGGCCTGAAGCTCTCGCAGGGATCAACCCAGTTGAATCTCTGCCAAGCAGCAATGTTGTCGCTTGTATTTATGAAGTGTTCTCACTCCAAAGAAGCTATTTACAGAAACCAGGTCATGTTATGTCAGTTATTAATGAGCTGACATGAGCATCAGCTTATTCTGTAAAGAGGCCAGTTTGATGACATGGGTTTATTAAAATGAAATAGGAAATTTTAATTTATTACTATCAAATATATTATTTTAGAATTAATTTGAATGGTACCAAGGTGTTTCTAATATTTTGTTCCTATCATCCATGTAAGAAAATATGACTTGTTATGATAAAGTGCTCTGCTGCCCACAGGAACCTACTGTCAGCAGAGGGAGGTAGAAGCCATCACAGAGGGCGTGGAGGAAGATGAGGGATGCTGCTGCTGCGAGCCCGGCCACTTGCCTCACATGCTGTCCTTCAACGCCGCCTTCGGACAACGCTGGCTCGCCTGGGAGGTGGCGGCCACCAAGTACGTGCTGGAGGGTTACAGCATCAGTGACAACAACGCCGCCTCCATGTTGCAAGTGTTTGACCTCCGCAAGATCCTTATCACGTACTACGTCAAGGTGAGACGCCCACTTATGCTCTTTTCTTTCATTTTATGTACGAATCACTGGGATAATGTATAATCGACTTTTGATTAATTCTAAAAGTCATAAAGAAAGCCAAATGATTGAACATTACCAGCTTGTTTGACTAAAGGAAGTGCGGAAAGAGAAGGCAACAGTTGGTTTAGTTCAGTTCCTTTCAAACATGCATACACTACAGGTACAATATAGTAAATCACATATTTACAGTTTCACAATCCAACATGTCCGAAAAGGGATAGGAAGAAGCAGAGTTTATTTGTTCCCACCCTTCTTTCAGTTTCTAAGCTATTCATAACACATTTGTTTAGCGTCTCAGAGCTAAACCTCGTTGTGTTGTATAAACAAGCCAACTTTAACCAAATAAAATCATACTAGCCTGCTGATTTTTGTTGAGAAATGTATGTCAATTCGGAGTGTCTTCATAGGTTTTCACTTGCACTTCTATACCGACATTGGTGCATTCAGCATTGGCCAATACGATATCAGCATAAATCATGCATACTTTTTTTGTAGTAGTGCGGAACGTTAGAAAAAGCAGGATCAAGTGAAATGTATCAAACAGGGAAAAATGGTAGTTATGAAAAACGCTATTCATTATTAACCATTTGGACTAATGCTGTCTTTAAGTTGAAGTAAAGTGGTAATTGTTTTTGGCAGCACCTAGTGGTCACAATTTATTAAATTAAGCTTGTGACGCAGTAAGTTGAATGATGCAGACACATTTCTTACTGGATGCTTAATAATACTTCTGCCTTGGAGACTTTGTATCTGTAAGTAATATGTAACTATAATTAATTGATACTTGTTTATATTGACAAATGTCATGTTTTAGACTGCAGTATTGTTCAGTTGAGGACACTTACTAAGGGTGCCCGAAAAAATCGCAAGCTTGCACTCCTGAATGTAAACAAAAGGGTAAATGGGTTATACTTGTACAGTGCTTTTCTACCTTCAAGGTACTCAAAGCGCTTTGACACTATTTCCACATTCACACATACACATTCACACACTGATAGCGGAAACTGCCATGCAAGGCGCGAACCACGACCCATCAGGAGCAAGGGTGAAGTGTCTTGCTCAAGGACAACAGGGATATACTGTGTACAAATATCTACTGTAGCGCTACCAAGTACAAGAGCCAATATAAGTTCAAGTCATAAAATTCCAATATAATATTTACCAGGCAACATAACCTCAACAAAATGACACAAACATGTTTTTGCTTTGTTGAATAGAGCATAATTTACTATGTGAGCCGGTCACCCAAGCTGGAGGAGTGGTTGGCTAATGAGACCATTCAGGATGCTCTGCGACTGTGTCTCGGGCCCAATTACGTGGACAGCGACCCCACCTTCAATCTGAACATAGACGAGGACTACGACCACAGAGCCTCTGGCATCACGCCCTCCTCCTTCTGCATGGTGTACTTGGACTGGATCCAGTATTGCAACAGCAGGCGTCAAGCGGTACGACACACAACATGTGTACTACTCAACCACGTCATGCTTCACTTAAAGCGCTACTTCCTGTGCCTCGCAGCATGTGCCAAGTGAAAGAGATTCTCCGTTAGTCAGTTTGTGTTTTGGGCTGTGCATTCTGGGAAGAAGAGCGCTGGGCACTGCCTCCCACAGCATGTCTGCAAGGTGAGACCACCCACTCATACTTTATTTCAGTGTTTCTTAACCTCAGGGCCGCCAAAAAAATGTGTTTCACAGCTGTGGCCCGTATGGACCACTCAGTTGTAACACACTTTTCCACCACTTGTGGCAGTAATGACAATGTCAAACCAGAGCCGTGTAAAAAGAGAGCATGGCCAACTAAACAGGCGCTATGCTATGACTGCTGTCATTTTGACGTTAGTTTTTCTGACGAAATAAACCTAAATAATACGTCAATATATAGTTCTGATAAAACATGCTTTTATTTCATGAAAGTATAATTTTGTGGCCGTATTTGACGCACTCTGTTGCCACATTCCTGTAGTGTTTTGTGAGCAGCAGGCACTCTAGCACGCACCCGACGGTGCAATACACGTGAAAAAATATATACCAATTTTGAATATATTTTTTTAATTTTGGTAAACTTTTCATTATCTTTGGACCAACAATCATGGAGAAATGATGACTTTTATGTGAAGTACGACAACTGTGGTGGCTGCCCCCATGTATTTGTAATCACTATGTGTGACTCATTGTGTATTATTCTGACAGATCTTTCTTTTCTGTAACATGTTAAGTGAATGAAGTGTACATTTTTACTTAATTCCCCATATTTTTGCACAATAACTCGGATATGGCAACACTGGCAAGCAGTAGACAATATGGAGTGATTTTTATTCTAGAACATATTTTGCTTTATTTATTGTTGACTTTATGTTGTATACTTTATGAGATTTCCGGTTCATTTTCTCATCTACTATTATACCCAAAATCCGGTTTCTTTTATTCATTCAATGTCTGTCTATTTGTGTTTGTGTTTGATTTTCCCTTCTGCTGTTACCCAATTGCATTATTTTAGTTTTATTGACATTGAAAGAGTCTGTTTTTGTCAAACCATCTCTTAAATGTATTAATTTCTTCTGTTATTATTTATCTTAGCTTCTGTGTGTTCTCTTTTGAACAAAACACAGACTTTATGTCGTGTGTTTACCTCGTACAAGATGCTGTAATCGGTGGCTCTTCAGTGTTGATGGCGAACCTTCACTTCCCATACTTGTCTTCTTTGCAGGTTGTGGGGAAAGGGGCGTAAAATCTTTTCACAATTTTTCACAGGTGGAGCAGCCACATTGCACAACAGGGCATTTTTACACTTCGAAAAAAATTAGCGACTAAGCGCCGCAAACACATAGCATTAGCTCAAAGTTGGTAGCACTTATTGCATTGCGCTCTGTAGTCTCGTGAGTGCTTTTTGACCAATCAGGGAGATCACCTGCAATCAAGTTGGCAATACTATACTCTCTTTATACACGACTCAAACAAACAGAAGAAGTCTGGAGCTAAAGTCATAGAGAAGTTTCTTAAGCGCAAAATGTATGACTAAAGTTGTGAAGCTGTATTTTCATTTGCTTTTAAACTTTTATTGACGGTTTAGTTAAGAAACATATTTATTATTAATTATATTTATTTTAGCACAACATATTTGTATGTCAATGTATTTGTGTGTGATTATATTTAAGTGGGAAAGTTGGGCCCCAAGGTCAAAAAGGTTAAGAACCCCTGCTTTATGCTTCACGTGTGCAAAACTTTGTCATCACTTATTTTGTTTGGCTCAGCTTGGAGCCGTTCCTCTACGGCCTCCACGCACTCTTCAAGGGAGACTTTCGGATCACGTCTCCTCGCGACGAGTGGGTCTTTGCAGATATGGATCTGTTGAATCGAGTGGTGGCGCCCGGAGTGCGGATGTCCCTCAAATTGCATCAGGTACGTCTCCTCTGGCCAGCAGGAAGCTTCTTCACAAGTGGGTGACAATAATGTCCCGCCTATCACGCCCCTTCCAGGACCACTTCACATCCCCGGATGAGTATGAGGACCCCGCGGTGCTGTATGACGCCATCACCGCCAACGAGGAGAAGATGTTGATATCGCACGAGGGCGACCCGGTTTGGCGCAGCGCCATCCTGGCGAACATGCCCTCGCTGCTGGCGCTGCGGCACATCATGGACGACGGCAGCGACGAGTACAAGATCATCATGTTGAACAAGAGGTTCCTCAGCTTCCGGGTCATCAAGGTAACCCCGCCTGCTTGGTCTTTTGTCGTCTAAGGCTTTGTCACCACATGTGCCCGCCCCCGACAGGTGAACAGAGAGTGCGTGCGTGGGCTGTGGGCGGGCCAACAGCAGGAGCTGGTCTTCCTGCGTAACCGTAACCCAGAGCGCGGCAGCATTCAGAACGCCAAGCAGGCCCTGAGGAATATGATCAACTCGTCGTGCGACCAGCCCATCGGATACCCCATCTACGTCTCCCCCCTGACGACGTCTTACGCAGGCGCTCACATTCAGCTGCGCTCCGTGTGGGGCGGGCCTGTGAGCCCACACAACATCTACAACTGGCTCATCAGCAGCTGGGACAGGTGCAAAGTCTTCAACCGCGACTAAACTGGGGCTCGCAAGTGTGACAGTTGTGTTTCTCTGCAGGATGCAGAAAGGATGCGGCGCCGGTTGCAACAGCGGAGGAAACATCGAAGACTCGGACTGCGGCGGCGGCTCGACATCCATAAATACCAACGCCGCCATCCACACCACACAGAGCACGCCAGCCTCCAGCCTTCCTCCGCCACACATCACCACGCTGCAACCCTCCTTGGGTAAGATCGCCCTCGAATGAATGCCTGGCATTCTTTTTTCTGAGAAATGTACATCATCATCATTAAATGGCACTCTTAACATATGTGCATCATTTTTTTTTTAAATGACTAAAATTAAAAAACACACACACCAGCGCTCTTACAATGGTCATGCAGAAACTATGTCAACGTACAGTAAGAAGGGGATTCATTCGGCCCCATTTGTCACAGTTTACCTGACACAGGAAACGTGACGAATTGGAGGGCTGCACTGTCCACTTTAGCCACCAGATGGCAGTAGTCTGTTTTGTGGCAATTACAACTTTGAGCACAGCGTCAGTTGCTATGAAGAGTGGCACTTTCCATTATTTTCAGCAGACTGCAAAGGACCACCTAGGAATGGGGTCATATGAATTCTTTCCCTACTGTATTTCAAGTTCCGGGCACTCCATGCGGTGGGAATTGTATAATTTCTATTATATACACTCATTAAACGATTAATCAAAACAGAATATATATCCAAAGTTTTTTCAAACTAATTTAATAGATGACCCTGCGTGATTTTGTACAAATAATTTGTTTTACAAACGAATTGTAGAAACATTGGGTGTGTGAAGTGACAAAACAGAATTGTAAACATACGATCTCACTCACTATTATGTCAGATCCACTATGGACTGGACTTTCACAATATTATGTCAGACCCACTCGACGTCCATTGCATCCGGTCTCCCCTAGAGGGGGGGGTCACCCACATATGCGGTCCTCTCCAAGGTTTCTCATAGTCATTCACATCGACGTCCCATTGGGGTTGTGAGTTTTTCCTTGCCCTTAAGTGGGCCCTGTACCGCGGATGTCGTTGTGGCTTGTGCAGCCCTTTGAGACACTTGTGATTTAGGGCTATATAAATAAACATTGATTGATTGATTGCAATTATGTACAATGTAATACAATGCAGTTATCATAAGTGATATATGTATTTACAATATGGGGGCAATCAGTGTTTTTTTTTTTCTCTACTTATGAAGACAATAAATCAAACAGGATCAAATTAAAATAAAATATTATTCAATTAATTAAGTCTTTTTAAAAATGTCTCTAAATTATTACAATTAGTAATTAAATGTAAAGGTTGATGTTGGTTTTTTAAGTAAAACAGGAAAATTGGTATTCTGTGTTTTTATTTTGTATGTAGTACAGTAAAATGGCAAATGACGAACACACATATGAAACATAAAACAATTAATTTGTAATTAAAATGATTGTTAATTATGAAGCGCTTGTCAAGCAACTGCTGTTTAGTTGAGTATTTTGTCCCCCAGGTACAGACAACCCAGTCGGTCCAAGCCAGAACTGGCCTCACCATCCCCAACCACTCCCACTGGCCCTGCTCAGCCAATCAGAGGGCAGGATGGAGGCGGGGTTGCTGTCCTCCCACCACCACCACCACCACCACCACCCCACCCACCAGCGTCCATCTTCCATCCAAGGCCTGCTGGGTCAACAACTGTCGCACTCCCTGCTCTCCTTCAGCGGCTCAGTGGCTCCGCCCCCCCTGCCGGTGCCCGAACGTTTTTGCGCCGCCAGTTTCCTGGAGAACTCGGGCCACAGAGCGGGCCAGCGGGCTGGTCTCGCCCAGGGCAACGTTCTCCACCTGGAGAGCCATTTCGGGAAGTGGAGTTTTTCCGGCAGGAAGGGCTTCAACGGGCCGGCGGCAGCCGAGGGCGACGCGGGAAGCGTCCACACCATTCGCACGCAGGTGACACGCCCACTTCTGGAGCCGCAACCATTCTGTCCTTTTGCTTCATATTTACTTGTCTTCTTTTCACAGCTGCCCCCGCCCGACCCCCCACAGGACGCCAGTCCCACACAAGATCCACTCGGAGCGACTCGGGCGGCGGATTCCTGCCTGCTGAGCGCAGGAGACGCCGTCGCCCCGCCTGACCAATCCACAGAGCTGCCTTTACTTGAGCACCTGCGCTGATGATGGACACGCCCTCCCCTGCCTCAGCCCCCTCCCACACACTGGACGGCGCCCCCTTCACGACTCATTCTCTCCATCTTAGAATCCGACAGGTTTTTTTTTTAATCAGCCCACGTAAACAAAACAACACTTTTTTTTTTTTTTCTCCCAGCCTGAGAGCACGTTGCACGTCTGTGTGTGTGTGTGTGTGTGTGTGTGTGTGTGTGTGTGTGTGTGTGTGTGTGTGTGTGTGTGTGTGTGTGTGTGTGTGTGTGTGTGTGTGTGTGTGTGTGTGTGTGTGTGTGTGTGTGTGCGTGTGCGTGTGCGCTTACAGGCCAGGAAGGCCAGTGCAATCGTAAGGGATCTTTTTTGTTGCCATTTTGCTGGAGGATTGTTGACTCGTCTCAACTGGAAGATAAAAAGATGAGCTCCATAAGAAGCCTTGTTCACTCTCTCTCTCTCCACTCAGTCGCTCGCCCTCCACTTTCAAAACGCCAAGAAAGTGAAAGTTGGTCACCCAACTGTCATGGCGGCAACACTTCCTCGCCAGCCGCCACACGCTGCTTGTTTACCATCTTTGGACGCAGCTTGGTCGCTCTGCGACTAATCGGGAGTGAAGCCTTTTTTTTTCTTTTTTTTTAACTTTATAAACCAATCAGAGACATCCAAACACGTGGGAAGGGGAGGGGCTACTTTCTGCTCACTGCTGCGACCCTGCCCCCATACTAACTCGCAGACAAAGTGACTTGTATTAGTACTACTACTCTACTACTACTACTTTAATCCAGCGTTTTAGTTGGAAAACTGGAAAAGAAAGTGGAATATTTATTGGAGGACTTTGGTCTTATTGGGATTTATTTAGTGTGTAAGATGATACTTTCAGTTTGTTCCTGTTGCATCATCTCACCGTGTGTGCGTGCGTAACTGGAAGTACTGTGAGAAGTCACCTTAAGTTGCTTGCTTTGCTTCCCACATCCTTGTTTTGGTTGCAGATGTCACAGCAGCACACCAATTAGGCTTTTAATAAGCCCCGCCCATCACATGATTAGCAATCCAAAAAAAAAAAAATCTCTTTGAAAGCTTCTCTTTTGTTGCACAATTTAAAGCAAGTTATCTCTAAAGGTGTCTTTTGTACTGCTAAAATCTGAAATAGTCAGAACTTCCACTAAAAGGTAAATTTGAAGGCCCACAGTCTCCCACAGGAATCCCAAGTAAGAGCAGGGCCCGTATTCTCCCGTTTAAAATTGTTCATGAATTAGTACATTAAGGCCCATATTGTTGTAAAATCCCAAATAGTCCAAATTTACGCTAAAATCCCTGTCAAATTTGTAAGAGGCCCATATTCTCCCAAATTGTCCACAGTCTCTTACTAGAATCCCAAGTAGCTGGAATGGTGCAGGGCCCCTATTCTTCAGTTAATATTTTCTGGAAGTTGGAACGTTACAGCCCATATTCTCCTAAAAACCCAAATAGTCCAAACTTCCACTAAAATTCCAGTCAAATTTGTAGTAGGCGGAATGTCGAAGGCCCGCATTCTCCCACAGGAATCCCAAGTAGCTCAAACATTGAGTGTCCAGAGTCTCCTGCTAGAATCCCAAGTAGCTGGAACGGGGCAAGGGCCGTATTCTCCTGTTAACAATCTCTGGAATATAGAACACATATTCTCCCAAAATCCAAAATAGTCTAAACTCCAATTAAAATTCCTCTAAAATGTGTTGTTAGTGTAATTTTGATGGCCCACATTCTTCTTCAGAAATCCCTATAAAACACAAAGTAGAATGTCTGTAATCTCCTACTAAAATGCCAAGTAGTTAAACATTGGCTGCCCACATTCTCCAGCTAAAACCTCTCTTAAATCCCAGGTTGCTGAAACCATGTTGGGCCCTTATTCTCCATTTTGAAGTACCAAAAAGATGGAACATTTGAGAGCCAAATTTTCATGTTAATATCCCAAATAGTTCAATGTTGGCTGCCCATATTCTCCTGCTAAAATCCCAAATAGACAGAACTTCGACCGCTCGCATACTCGCTCTAAAATCCAAAGTAGCTGGACTATCAAGGAACTGTATTTTGTTTCCAAAATCCCAAATAGCTGATTGATAGCCCACATAGCTTCAATGTTTGCAGCCCGCATTCTCCTGCTAAATGTCTCTTAAATTGCAGCAAGTAGATTTGTTGTTGCTGGTAACCCACATTTTACTGCTAAAGTCCCAAGTCGTCTCCTGCCATCAGAGCCACTGAAATCCTAAATCGCAGAACTTTGGCGGCCCACAGTCTCCTGTAAGAATCACAGAAAAATCCCAAAGTAGTCAAAATGTTGATCTCGGCTTAAATGTGTCTAAACACTGGCAGCCCTCATTCTCCCTCTTCAGTTCCAAGTTACCCTCCTGACCTTCGTCGCCAGTAAAATGTTCTTTTTTTGTGTGTGCTTGCAAAAAGCAAAGCACAAGTCAGAGCGTCGGTTTAAATATCAGCTTCAAAAAGGGATTTGATCATCTCTGCAATGATGTACAGCATGTGTCATATATAAATATATATTTCAAAAAAAATAAATCTATTTTATTATGATTGGAAGTCCTGGGTTGTTTTCCGTTTAAGGCACTAAGTCAGAGGGTCCGTTTGAGGTGAGTTACTGGAGAAAAGCTTCACATTTGAAATGTGCGGTGGGAAGATTTCTTTTTCTTTTTTTTTTGCACCAAGACATCTGCTTTTATTTGAGTTCTTCTGGAAATGGTTTCTTTTATTTAAGTCAATGTTCTGTACAGTTTTTTAAGTGATTTTTCCCTCCTATTTAAATTAAAGGTTTTTGTGTCCTTGTTTGCAAACTGGATTGAATTCATTTTTTCTTCTAAACATTTTCAGCCACTAACACCGGGAAAACTGCAATTAAATCAAGCAATAATCAGGTTTTTTTTAAATATACACCCAGCCAAAAGGAATGTGAATGTAATAAAAAACAACTTAATGACTTGGTTATAAAAAGATATATAGTTGCTTTTTACTCCTAAAATGTATACTTTGTTTGTCTGATTTTAATATGTAGTCTTAAAAAACAGATTACTTTCTTTTTTTGTTCTAAAAAACAAGTTTGTGATTTTTTTTTTCTCAAAAGATTAGTTTTAACACTGACTTCATTGTCATAAAATTTGAGTATTTAGGTCAAGCAATTTATTTAATTTATACTTTACTCTCATAAAAATATGATTTAAATGGGGTTTTTTTCAGGAAAAAAATGTTGAGGCTTAATTTTTATAAAATCAAGGTTTTATTCTTGTAAGATTTTTTTCTAAAAAAAAAAAAAGTCATAAATTTACTTTCCTATCCTAAATATAAAAAATGTTTTCTCTTGTCTCCTCTCTGAGCTGCCACCTTACCGTGGTAGAGGAGTTTGCGTGTCCCAATGATCCTAGGAGCTATGTTGTCCGGGGGTTTCTATGCCCCCTGGTAGGGTCTCCCAAGGCAAACTGGTCCTAGGTGGGGGATCAGACAAAGAGCAGCTCGAAGACCTCCATGAAGAACACAAACGAAGGACCCAGATTTCCCTCGCCCGGACGCGGGTCACCGGGGCCCCCCTCTGGAGCACGATGGCGAGCGCCTGGTGGCCGGGCCTGTCCCCATGGGGCCCGGCCGGGCACAGCCCGAAGAGGCAACGTGGGTCCCCCCTCCAATGGGCTCACCACCCATAGCAGGAGCCATAGAGGTCGGGTGCAGTGTGAGCTGGGCGGCAGCCGAGGGCAGGGCACTTGGCGGTC
Source organism: Nerophis lumbriciformis (assembly GCF_033978685.3). Lineage (NCBI taxonomy): Eukaryota > Metazoa > Chordata > Actinopteri > Syngnathiformes > Syngnathidae > Nerophis > Nerophis lumbriciformis. The sequence goes on along the minus strand of NC_084556.2, from coordinate 17,199,217 downwards.
CGATCCTCAGCTACATAAGCTGGCTCTTGGGACGTGGAACGTCACTTCGCTGGGGGGGAAGGAGCCTGAGCTAGTGCGTGAGGTGGAGACGTTCCGGCTAGATATAGTCGGACTCACTTCGACGCACAGCAAGGGCTCTGGAACCACTTCTCTTGAGAGGGGCTGGACTCTCTTCCACTCTGGCGTTGCCGGCAGTGAGAGGCGACGGGCTGGGGTGGCAATTCTTGTTGCCCCTCGGCTCAAAGCCTGCACGTTGGAGTTCAACCCGGTGGACGAGAGGGTAGCTTCCCTCCGCCTTCGGGTGGGGGGACGGGTCCTGACTGTTGTTTGCGTTTACGCGCCAAACGGCAGCTCAGAGTGCCCACCCTTTTTGGATTCACTCGAGGGAGTACTGGAGAGTGCTCCCCCGGGTGATTCCCTCGTTCTACTGGGGGACTTCAACGCTCATGTTGGCAGCGACAGTGAAACCTGGAGAGGTGTGACTGGGAAGAATGGCCGCCCGGATCTGAACCCGAGTGGTGTTCTGTTATTGGACTTTTGTGCTCGTCACAGATTGTCGATAACAAACACCATGTTCAAACATAAGGGTGTCCATATGTGCACTTGGCACCAGGACACCCTAGGCCGCAGTTCCATGATCGACTTTGTAGTTGTGTCATCGGATTTGCGGTCTCATGTTTTGGACACTCGGGTGAAGAGAGGGGCGGAGCTTTCTACCGATCACCACCTGGTGGTGAGTTGGCTGCGATGGTGGGGGAGGATGCCGGACAGACCTGGCAGGCCCAAACGCATTGTGAGGGTTTGCTGGGAACGCCTGGCAGAGTCTCCTGTCAGAGAGAGTTTCAATTCCCACCTCCGGAAGAACTTTGAACATGTCACGAGGGAGGTGCTGGACATTGAGTCCGAGTGGACGATGTTCCGTACCTCTATTGTCGAGGCGGCCGATTGGAGCTGTGGCCGCAAGGTAGTTGGTGCCTGTCGTGGCGGTAATCCTAGAACCCGTTGGTGGACGCCGGCGGTGAGGGATGCCGTCAGGCTGAAGAAGGAGTCCTATCGGGTTCTTTTGGCTCATAGGACTCCTGAGGCAGCAGACAGGTACCGACAGGCCAAGCGGTGTGCGGCTTCAGCGGTCGCGGAGGCAAAAACTCGGACATGGGAGGAGTTCGGGGAAGCCATGGAAAACGACTTCCGGACGGCTTCGAAGCAATTCTGGACCACCATCCGCCGCCTCAGGAAGGGGAAGCAGTGCAGTGTCAACACCGTGTATGGTGCGGATGGTGCTCTGCTGACCTCGACTGCGGATGTTGTGGATCGGTGGAGGGAATACTTTGAAGACCTCCTCAATCCTACCAGCACGTCTTCCTATGAGGAAGCAGGGCCTGGGGAATCTGTGGTGGGCTCTCCTATTTCTGGGGCTGAGGTTGCCGAGGTAGTTAAAAAGCTCCTCGGTGGCAAGGCCCCGGGGGTGGATGAGATCCGCCCGGAGTTCCTTAAGGCTCTGGATGTTGTGGGGCTGTCTTGGTTGACAAGACTCTGCAACATCGCGTGGACATCGGGGGCGGTACCTCTGGATTGGCAGACCGGGGTGGTGGTTCCTCTCTTTAAGAAGGGGAACCGGAGGGTGTGTTCCAACTATCGTGGGATCACACTCCTCAGCCTTCCCGGTAAGGTCTATTCAGGTGTACTGGAGAGGAGGCTACGCCGGATAGTCGAACCTCGGATTCAGGAGGAACAGTGTGGTTTTCGTCCTGGTCGTGGAACTGTGGACCAGCTCTATACTCTCGGCAGGGTCCTTGAGGGTGCATGGGAGTTTGCCCAACCAGTCTACATGTGCTTTGTGGACTTGGAGAAGGCATTCGACCCTGTACCCCGGGAAGTCCTGTGGGGAGTGCTCAGAGAGTATGGGGTAACGGACTGTCTTATTGTGGCAGTTTGCTCCCTGTATAATCAGTGTCAGAGCTTGGTCCGCATTGCCGGCAGTAAGTCGGACACGTTTCCAGTGAGGGTTGGACTCCGCCAAGGCTGCCCTTTGTCACCGATTCTGTTCATAACCTTTATGGACAGAATTTCTAGGCGCAGTCAGGGCGTTGAGGGGATCTGGTTTGGTGGCTGCAGGATTAGGTCTCTGCTATTTGCAGATGATGTGGTCCTGATGGCTTCCTCCGGCCAAGATCTTCAGCTCTCACTGGATCGGTTCGCAGCCGAGTGTGAAGCGACTGGGATGGGAATCAGCACCTCCAAGTCCGAGTCCATGGTTCTCTCCCGGAAAAGGGTGGAGTGCCATCTCCGGGTTGGGGAGGAGATCTTGCCCCAAGTGGAGGAGTTCAAGTACCTCGGAGTCTTGTTCACGAGTGGGGGAAGAGTGGATCGTGAGATCGACAGGCGGATCGGTGCGGCGTCTTCAGTAATGCGGACGCTGTATCGATCCGTTGTGGTGAAGAAGGAGCTGAGCCGGAAGGCAAAGCTCTCGATTTACCGGTCGATCTACGTTCCCATCCTCACCTATGGTCATGAGCTTTGGGTCATGACCGAAAGGACAAGATCACGGGTACAAGCGGCCGAAATGAGTTTCCTCCGCCGAGTGGCGGGGCTCTCCCTTAGAGATAGGGTGAGAAGCTCTGTCATTCGGGGGGAGCTCAAAGTAAAGCCGCTGCTCCTCCACATCGAGAGGAGCCAGATGAGGTGGTTCGGGCATCTGGTCAGGATGCCACCCGAACGCCTCCCTAGGAAGGTGTTTCGGGCACGTCCGACCGGTAGGAGGCCACGGGGAAGACCCAGGACACGCTGGGAAGACTATCTCTCCCGGCTGGCCTGGGAACGCCTCGGGATCCCCCGGGAGGTGCTGGACGAAGTGGCTGGGGAGAGGGAAGTCTGGGCTTCCCTGCTTAAGCTGCTGCCCCCGCGACCCGACCTCGGATAAGCGGAAGAAGATGGATGGATGGATGGTTTTCTCTTGTCACTTTAGTCTTATAATTAAGCTAAAATATGACTGAGATTTTAATAGTGTTTATAAAAAAAAATCAAAATTAAAACCACTCAGAACATTACATTTTTTAAATGATTTAAATAAAAAATATGACAACTTTCTCATGATTATTTAATATTGATTTGAAAAAGTCATATTTAAAATATAATCAAAATATTACTGCTTTTCATAAAACGGATTTTATTTTTGTAAAGTAGTACTAAAGAGTAAAAGACATTATGCTCCATAAATTCAAGTTCTTTCTTTCTAAAAAAAAAAAAGGCTTTAGTCTCATACTATTTTACTTTTGCTCGTAAGACTGGGGCAGTACTTTGGTGCTTATTATTCTTCCACCACTAGATGGCAGTAATGCACCTTTCCCCTAATAATGTATACCTTTGGCCATGGCTACAGTGTGAGTTAGAAGAAGGAAAGTGAGAGTATGGATTGTTTATTTCTAAACCAATATGGCGTCTTCGTAGCGGGTCAAACAAAGGAACGCTTTATCAGTGATGGAGTGTAGCGGATCTCATTGTAACCTTCCTCCTCCTCTTCCTCGGAGGTCTTCCATCGTCCGTCTTGACCTGTGCGGTGAAGCCACAAGCTGAGCAGCAGCAGGGCCAGCAGCATGAGAGCCATGGATAAGGTCAACAGCACCCCCTGCAGGATCCCTGAGGAGTTGCCGGCCAATGCTAAGCGTGAAACCACAATCCAAATCAGCGTATTGGGAAAGGAGACAGAGAGCATGCTGGGAGATCAAAGATGTTCACCGCTGTAGACGGACAGGTTGACGTAGCAGTTCTCGGTCCCCAGGACGTTGGAGGCGGAGCAACGATACAAGCCTGACGTCTGAGACGACACGTTGACGATTTGGACGGAGCCGGACAGATCGTCTGAGAAAGGAAAGAACAAAACCATGTGACCTTTGACCTACGTCTGCTTCAAATGTTTTCTGACCTTCCATGTTGATGGGAAGAGAAATCTCCTCAGGGTTGAGTTTATCCCAGTGGATGTCAGGAGTGGGAATCCCTTCTGCTACAGAACACGACAGGGTGACACTTCCTCCCGTCGCCAGTTTGCCTTCCCACTCACACGCCGGCAGCGAGGGCGCCACTGATGATGAACAACATCAAACGTCAGCTGGAGTGCTGTGTAGACCACCACAGTGTATACCCCACAGTACACCTTCATGACATACAGAAGACATCTAGTGCACATACCACACATGTACGTGTAATACATGCAGTACGAGTACATTCACACACTGTTCCTCAGGGGGAACCCTTTTTTTTCTTCATAATGAAAATACTGCTTTAGTTCTTTAAGTTTATGATTCCCCCCACCAAAATAACTACTTTATTGCCATATTGCAACTTAATTCTTTAAATATTACAGCTTAATTTCCAAAATATCCTAACTTTATTCTTAGAATATTATACAATACAATAAGACCCACTTTTATTCTCTGGCTTTTAACATTACGTGAGTTGTGTGGTCGACTGTGTTTTTACATTTTGATTTCTATTTATTGTTTTAATTGGTTTTACCCTTTAAAATCGTTTTTAATCATATTTATTTTTAGATTGTTTTTATATTGGTTTTATTTTTTTGTTGTTTAAAATGTGCTATATAATGAAAGTGGATTGGATTGGATTATCCTGTTTTTTTTTTATATTACTACTTAATTCTTACAATATTGCAATTTTGTTATCATATGATCATTTTATTTTCATGTTACAACTTAACTTTCATAATGTTACAATTGTATTCTCGTAATATTACATTTGTAAGCTCATAATATAACATGTTCTTAAAATATTACATCTTTTGCCTCACAGATTTTCTCTTAATATTACAACTTAATTGTCGTATTACAATTTTACCCTCATAATTTTATTCTCATATTATAACAACTTTTTCCTTAAACTAATTCAACTTTAACCTCATATATACTCATATGTCAACTTAATTCACATAATATTGACGTTTTACTCTCATATTACAACTTTATTTTCATAATATCAACATTTTATTCTCATGATTTTGCCATTTTATCTCAACTTTTTTGTTAAAATGTTACAAATCAATGATCATTCATTCTTTTAATATTACAGCTATATAACAAAATATTACAACTTTATTTTCTCAGTAGATGATTTCTTTCTTTTTCAACGTCACAATAATGATTTGTTCTACATAATCTTACAGCCTTTGTCATTTTTCATTCCCATAACTTATTTTTGATGAAGAAGGCTACACAATCATAGCTTTTACAGGTTATTATATATTAATCTACTGAATGAACTCTTTTGATGGCAGATTAAGACTTTTTCCTTTCTCCTTGAGAGAATACAATTTATTTTCTCGAAAAATGACGTAATTCTCATTAGATGACGTTTTTCATTTAAAAAAAATTGAGATCTTTTTGTCATCAGTGGTAAATTTTTACTATCAATGAATACAATTGCTAGTAATACCTGAATGACGAAAGTAAGAATACAAAACGTAATTTGGTAAAATGATAAAAGTGCGTTGCACAAAGAAGTGTGTATGTTGTACAGTATACAATACAGTACAGTATAGATTTACCCAGCACTCTGAGGACCAGTTCTCCTATGCCAGGATCCGCAGTCTCGGGAGGATTGTTGACCATGCAGCGATAAACGCCAGCATCTGATACACGCGTGTCATTCACCATGATGTCGCCACTTAATGGAATAGCTAACATTGGAAACATCAAATGTAGTTTTAAGACCAGTTGTGAAAATAATTATGAAATATACACAACACACCTGTGAAAGCCACCCTACCAATGAGGGAGGGGTCTTCTATAATCTGGCCGTGGTCAAACACGATCACCTGGAAGGTTGGATCACACTGAACTTCAGCCATTACAGCTAAGAAGAGCCTATTACTAGTAGTACTGGTACTAGTAGTACTGGCACTACTAGTAATAATAGTTGTAGTAGTGAGTGTACCGTACCTGAATGGGGGAGTATGGACTGGAGAAGGGAGCAAGTGTCCAGATGATGTTGAGTCTTGAAAGTGGGCTGGAGGTGAAGAAGGAACAAGGCAGGATGACAAAATCTCCTCGGACCACTTCGATGGTGGACTCCTTCACGGTCACCACCAGACCACCTGTGACCATGAAACAAATGAAATAAGAAACGCATGTATATGTATGTATGTATGTATGTATGTAACTATTTATGTACTTGTATGTACATTATCTGTCCATCAATATCACTGTATGTACGTACTGTATGTATCTACGTATGCATGTATGTACATAAGTATGTACAGTCGTGGTCAAAAGTTTACATACACTTGTAAAGAACATAATGTCATGGCTGTCTTGAGTTTCCAGTAATTTCTACAACTGTTATTTTTTTTGTGATAGAGTGATTGGAGCACATACTTGTTGGTCACAAAAAACATTCATGAAGTTTGGTTCTTTTATGAATTTATTATGGGTCTACTGAAAATGTGACCAAATTTGCTGGGTCAAAAGTATACATACAGCAATGTTAATATTTGGTTACATGTCCCTTGGCAAGTTTCACTGCAATAAGGCGCTTTTGGTAGCCATCCACAAGCTTCTGGTTGAATTTTTGACCACTCCTTTAGACAAAATTGGTACAGTTCAGCTAAATTTGTTGTTTTTCTGACATGGACTTGTTTCTTCAGCATTGTCCACACATTTAAGTCAGAACTTTGGGAAGGCCATTCTAAAACCTTAATTCTAGCCTGATTAAAAAAAAAAAAAAAAAATCACATTTACATAATTATTCAGACCCTTTGTTCAATACTTTGTTGACGCACCTTTGGCAGCAATTACAGCCTCTAGTATTTTTGAATACGATGCCATAAGCTTGGCACACCTATCTTTGGGCAGTGTCGCCCATTCCTCTTTGTAGCATCTATCAAGATCCATCAGGTTGAATGGGAAGCATTGGATGTACATTACTGCATTTATCTTTCCCTCTATCCTGAGTAGTCTCCCAGTTCCTGCCACTGAAAAAAATCCCCACAGCATGATTTTGCCACCACCATGCTTTACTATAGGGATGGTATTGGTCTGTTGATGATCGCTGCCAGGTTTCCTCCAAACATGACATCTGGCATTCACGCCAAAGAGTTTAATCTTTGTCTCATCAGACCAGATTAATCTTCTCATAATCAGAGTATTTCAGGCGTATGTTGGCAACATTTTTTTTTTACTAAGAATTTGGCTTCCCTCTGGCCACTCTACCATACAGGTCTGATAGGTGTTTTGCTGCAGAGATGGTTGCCCTTCTGGAAAATTCTCCTCTCTCCACAGAGGAATGCTGTAGCTCTGACAGAATGACCACCGGGTTCTTGGTCACCTACCAAACTAGACTAAGATGAATGCAGCAATGTACAGAGACATCCTAATGAAAACCAACACTTACCATCCAACCTGATGGAGCTTGAGAGGTGCTGCAGAGAGGAATGGGCGAAACCGCCCAAAGATAGGTGTGCCAAGCTTGTGGCATCGTATTCAAAAAGACTTGAGGCTGTAATTGCTGCCAAAGTATATTAAAGTATTGAATTTTTTAAAATAAATTTGCAAAATGTGAAATAAAATGAATTATTGAGATTTTAGCAAATAGCTGCAATGAAACAAAGTTCAAAATTTGAAGGGGTCTGAATACATTCCGTACCCACTGTATGTATGTATATATGCATATATATATATGTATATATATACATATATTTACATATATATATATATATATATATATATGAATGTAAGTTTGTATGTACATATGCATGTTTTTTTGATTGATTGATTGATTGAGACTTGTATTAGTAGATTGTACAGTACAGTACATATTCCGTACAATTGACCACTAAATGGTAACACCCGAATAAGTTTTTCAACTTGTTTAACGGGGGTCCACGTTAATCAATTCATGGTTAACTGTATCTTTTGATCAACATCACTTTATGTACAGTGTGTACTGTATGTGTCTATGTATGCATGTATCTAAGTATGTATGTACATATCTCCGTATGTAAGTGTGTATGTACGTAGTTAGTTTGTTACGGAAACAACAACTGAAGGAATCAATACTACAGGGTGTGATGGACTTTCAGGGCTATCGACAGATGCTGTGATGAATGCCAATGGTGAAAGCCGGATGGAAGCCAATGGCAGGAAGGCGGAACTTCTGACTGACAAACTTAAGACTGTGTTAAAGTTAAAAGTTAAAGTACCAATGATTGTCACACACACTAGGTGTGGTGAAATTTGTCCTCTGCTTTTGACCCATCCTCTTGTTCACCCCCTGGGAGGTGAGGGGAGCAGTGGGCAGGAGTGGTGGTCGCGCCCGGGAATCGTTTTTGGTGATTTAACCCCCAATTCCAACCCTTGATGCTGAGAGCCAAGCGGGGAGGTAATGGGTCCCATTTTTATAGTCTTTGGTATGACTCGACCGGGGTTTTGAACTCACAACCTACCGATCTCAGGGCGGACACTCTAACCACTAGGCCACTGAGTAGGTTTGATAGGATTTTGGCATGTACAGACAATGTATGATACAGAAAAACTAGCACAAGTAACAGCAGATGATACAACCTAGACATATGTGGAGTAAGTGAAAGCAGATGTACAGTATCAGAGAAACCAGTAATGTACTCAAGGAGGATTGACGAACATCCCAGGGATGGAGTAGTCCTTTTACAGAAAGGAGCAGAGAAAAGCTGAACTGAGTGGCAAGCTGTCAATGGTAGTCTAATGAAAATCAGACAGAAGAAAACAAATCAATACAACTATAATTTAGTGTTATGTTACAACACCAAGGCACAACATGGAAATTGTGATGCCAAAATTGGGAATGGCAACACAGAGTATGACAGGGCAATGAGAAAAGAGGACTGTGGTACTATGAATAAGAATGGAGAGAGGCTTGTAGAACTTTGCACCACTCATGACCTAGTAATTGGGGAAACCCTCTTTTAACAAATAAACATCCATAAACTGACCTGGTACTCTCCAAACGGAAGGGATAAGAATCAGATAGACCTTCAACCGATCATTACTTGATGTCAAGGTTAAACTGGGAGCTGATGTTGGTAGCGACCGTCATAGTTGTGCTCAAACAAAAGCAGAGGAAAATGGGGACCAAAGAGCACAAGTGACAAATGACATGGCCCAAAAGTTAAAGGTTGGTTTGTACTACAAGTGAGTGACAGATTTAAGGCACCAGCAGATATGGAGGAACATACAGAGGTGAATGGAAGTGATATTGGTGAATTAGTGAATCCTGCTTGAGGTACAAGCAGAAGAAAAAGGATTGGTTGATTGAAGACACATGGCAAACCAGGAGGGCGTTAAAGAAATAAGTAATTAGAACGACATTTGAACAGCTGAAAGAAAGCTAAAAAAAACAGTACCAAGAAACAAACAAAGCAGTTCAAATTAAAGCCAGAGCTGACAAACGGGCATACGTAAAATATTTAGCTAATCCAGCAAGAGAGGCAACCAGGAAAAGAGACCAAGGGCAGATTTACAAGAATACCAAAATAGTCTTTGGCAAACATCGTCTAATCACCAACAGTTTGCAGACTTCTGGGACACTTTAACGAAGTATTGGATAAACAACCACCTACAACAGAAGCTAATATCCAGCAGGCAAACAATGATCTGGACATTAGCATTGAACCACCGAGTATAGGAGAAGTGTTACAGTCATGGGAACGCGCCTGGCCAAGATAATCTAAATGCAGAGGTATTTAAGGCAGACCCGGAGCTTTCTGCTAGCGTTCTTGGGCCATTGTTCACAACTGTCTGGGAGAAAAAGGAAATACCTGATGACTGGTCATCATTAGGATGGCAACCCAAGAGAGATTGTAACAAATGGTGTGGGATCACCCTCCAACAGTAAGATCATGGCAAAGCTTACCATGCAACAAATCTCAGATGCAGTCGAACAATTTAGGAATACACAGGCAGGATTTCATAGAGGAGGGGTTGCATCAACTAGACATTTGCACTATAGACAGACCTATACCAACTGTGTTGATTTTGAGAAGGTGTTTGACAGCCTCCACAGACACATCCTCTGGGACATCTTGCGAATGTACGGGATCCTAAAGCACATACTGTAGTGGATCGCATTAAGACCTTCTATGTCAACTTCTCTTGTAAAGTGGGAAACGGAAGCCTTGCATTCCAGGTGAAGACGGGTAAGACAAGTGTGTGTGATGTCAGCCCTAATCTTCAACAAGGCTGTTGACTGGGTGATGCGTCGGACAACAGAAGACCAAATAAGAGGCATATGATCTTCTCAGCAATAGAAGACCTTGAAACACATGTAAGAGAAAACATCACATGACTTTGCTCAGCAAATCAACCTTAAAAACCAGAAGGAAGGTCAAATTATTACCCAAAAATCCCAAACCCATTAACAATCCAAGCAGATGTGAAAGATATTGATGGGGACACACACATACATACATGTAAAGATGTCTCCATGTATGAATATATTGTGCGATTGCTTTGTAGATGTAGGTATCTATGTACCGTATTTTTCGGACTATAAGTCGCAGTTTTTTTCATAGTTTGGCCGGCCTCCAGTGTGATTTATATATGTTTTTTTCCTTCTTTATTATGCATTTTCGGCAGGTGCGACTTATACTCCGGTGCGACTTATACTCTGAAAAATACGGTAGTTTATATGCAGCTGTATATGTACTGGATCTATCGATCAATGGCTTTACAGATGTATGTATCTATCTTTGTATGTATGTACGCATGCATGCATGTGACTATTATGTACTTTGTCTCCATGAACCTTATGCAGGTAGGCATCTATTGTTCACTTTATAAAACATGATGCATCTATTTGCCAATGTATATATTTAAATAGGTCAGTATAGAATTAATCCATGACCTCATTTCCAGTGCCTCAACGATCCTGAAATAATTAACCCCTCACCCCCATCTACAATTTTGTGTGTCAGTGCATGAGTGTGTTTGTGTGTGTGTATAATTAAAGCTGACAGTTCTGACGCTGAGCCAAAACCATGTCAGACAACAACAAACTATTTAACAATAAAAATACAGTCTACACCTGTATATGGATGAACTATACTATACTGATCTATATGTTATACAGTAAAACTTCAAAGATACAATAAAATGGGTGACAGGGAGAAGTAGAAAGAGCCTTCAGTATGTGCACTACTACAACCATGTTGATGATATATGCATATATAATTACTAGAAAAGTATGTAATTCATTGCAGGTTACTCACTTGTCTGCAGTGCTGTGAAGCAAACACTTAGAATGTTCCAGAGCGTGCATTCTCCAGAGGAAGCCATGGAAGCAATGTGAAGAACAAGCCGCACTCCTGTCTCCTAACTAACTAGTGGCCAACAGAACTAGGCATGCATGATTAATGAATCGAGCGACAGCCAACATCACCTCTGTCACACTAAGAGACGAAACAAAAGCAGCATTATTACTTTTAGGAGGGTAATCTCATTATTACATGTTCAGGGGACGATACCTAGAGGTAGGGAAGTGTGTTTGTTGACCAATTAGTTCCATTTTGTTGCAAGGCAACATACAATGTGCAGTAAGGTGCTGCCATGGAAAATAGATGTGCAACTTTTTTTCCATTTTCAATCATGTGGACAACAATGTAATGTAATTTATGTGTAGTTGGTATTGGAATATACGGGACACCCAACTTCAACTGGAATTACAATCCAAACTATAGCTTTCCCTTCACATTTGTTAAAATTAACTTTAGTTTGTTATAAATCCAGAGTAAGATCCCAAAACAGTGAGGAGCTGAATATTTACAATTTGACAAGAAAAAAAACCAAATCCTCTCACCTCAAGTTTGGCTGTCTTGCTCCAAAGAAGACTATGTAGGCGAGCACTGATCAAACTGTAGTTCTCTAAATTTCCATACCACAATTTAAGAGACAGAGCCCTCTGGTGGCGAGAAATAGTGTGACAATCAACCCCATTTTCCCAACCTACTTTTTGTTCCCGAATAGAGGATTTTTTCTTCTCAAAATATTAATTTATTCTAACATTCTTGACATCATTCTAGTACTATTGCAATATTTGACATGAACACATCGATTTTTATACTCAAAACATGTTGCTTATATTAAAACATCCAATTAAAAACATTTTTTAAATTAAAAAAATTTTTTTTTAAAGATTCAAGATTGCTATTTTTTTCAACAACAAAAAAATAAATGTTTTCTAAAAAACAAATTTCAAGACAAAAGTATGTTTTTTTTTAGTATTTGCTAGCCTCTAAATGGGGGTAAATGATAAATAAATAAATGGGTTGTACTTGTATAGCGCTTTTCTACCTTCAAGGTACTCAAAGCGCTTTGGTGTTCTGCTGTTTTTAGTAATATGCTGAAAATCTTTTCAACATCCTTCGAAGTTTTAAATGATAAATAAATGATAAATGGGTTATACTTGTATAGCGCTTTTCTACCTTCAAGGTACTCAAAGCGCTTTGACAGTATTTCCACATTCACCCATTCACACACACATTCACACACTGATGGCGGGATCTGCCATGCAAGGCGCTAACCAGAAGCCATCAGGAGCAAGGGGTGAAGTGTCTTGCCCAAGGACACAACGGACGTGACTAGGATGGTAGAAGGTGGGGATTGAACCCCAGTAACCAGAAACCCTCCGATTGCTGGCACAGCCACTCTACCAAAATTAACTTGTGTTAACAGGTTGGACAACTTTGGATCTACTGTCAAATTATTAACAATGTTAAGTTGATGAAATACTGTAAAATTACCATAATCAATATCATCTTTTGCGCTTGAAATACCCCATTTCTGTAACCCAAGGAGCAACGACTAACACATCAGCAAAATTAATTTCAGCTAAAGTCAAACCACAGTCACTAAATGGTCAGGCAAAAAAAAAGCAAACACTCCTAGACCAGCGCTCACCGTTTAAAATATACATAAAATAATTGGATTTCGACGACAAACTTTGCATCGGTTGAAGTAATATTCATAGGTTGAAGTAATATTCAAGTAATATTCTTCCACTGCTACAACAAGAATGAAGTTCTGTTTGTTATTTTAGCCCATGAAATTATTTTGGTCAACATTTATCTCCCTTTAATTATATTTTCGTCCAGTATTTATTATTTTAATAACATGTTCCTCCTCACTATGTCACTGATGCAAATATACAAGTAGTAAAATGTCTAATTAGGTGTAAATATTTTGCTTAACTTAGATGTATTCATCAGCACCTCCATGATGTCCCATAACGCATGTTTAAACAGTACACATTTGACTTTGAAGAACAATTTTTAATAACTTAGTTTGGTTTTACTTCACCACAACCTCCCCCACTCAAAAAAGTCCTTGGCACACGGTTGACTTCTTCTTCTTTAGTTTATTTAAAAGAAACATCCAGCGGTAGCTTTGTGCGTTTGAGCTGTGTGAAGGACAGGTTGTTATCGGACTGCGAGACTACAAAGTGAACATGGAGCAGAAAAGGATTGGCAAACATGTTCAGTACTTTCTAAAGGTCGGGGGCTGCACAGTTATAATAAATTGGATTTGAGGAGAGTGTTATCATTCCTCCATTTGTCAATCACAGCACAATGCTGGAGACACAATGTGTTACAATGTGTGTCTATCTTAACACTTGCCTCCATCCTGTAGTGTGCAAGCAAGTCACACACAACCAGCTTCACTTCCTGTTTGCCTTTATATAACATAGACACACACAACCGTTTAAATCTGATCTGTGTAACATTTCCACATCTTTTTTAGAGGCCAGTCTGTTTGCTGGTATAATTCTTGTTCTGGAGTTTTAATAAATAGAATTAGAGAGTGGGAGAGAGAAAGTGAAAAAGACAGAAAAGTGGAGGGCTGCCCCTCCCTCCCCCTTGCATCCACCTCTGTTGCCTTGTGTTCAGGGTAACAGAGGGGGTGACCTGCTGGTGGATCAGGAGGATCCAATCAGATCACCTCTGTGGTTGCAGTTTGCAGTCCGCTCACAAGAGCATGGTGACGGGCTTCTCCAGGAACTTGCGAAATTCAGCGAGCCATTGGGCGCCCACGGCGCCGTCTACCACCCGGTGGTCGCAGCTCAGCGTCACTGACATTATGCTGGCAACGTCGAAGCTGAAATAGGAGAAAACCTTGAGTGTTACACAGACGCCACCGTGCAATCTTGTCACCTACCCTCTCTCATTGTCGGCAGGCATTAGGCGTTTTTCAGAGCCACCCACAGCGAGGATGCAGGACTGAGGCGGGTTGATGATGGCGGAGAAGTTCTTGACGCCAAACATCCCCAGGTTTGAAATGGTGAAGGTACCTCCCTGGCAGCAAATCATTTAATTCAAGTAGACTGTCCCTAATGATGGATTTCTACAAGCAGAATTCTACCTGAAATTCATGCGGCTGTAGTTTGCCGTCCCGCGCTTTGGCGGCGAGGGAAGACACGTCGACGCTGATAGCTACCAGGCCTTTGGTGTGGGCGTTAAACACGATGGGCGTGATGAGGCCATTGGCGGTGCTCACTGCCACACTTACGTCCACCACATGGTTCCTGGAAGAGGAAAAACACACTCTCGTAATCATGAGGACACAACAATAACAGGACATGCTATACTGTAACTGGGCAATTATTTTGATTCGGGGGCCATGTTGATAGAAAAAAATGTGTCTGGGGGCCAGTGTGTATGTTTGTACAAAATTACATACACATATCTGTAAAAATCTGCTATACAGTATGTGTGATTGGGTCCCTTTTTTCAGCAACAACAATACAAAAACTCACAATAATGTCTGATAGAATGCTAAAGATGTTATGACAGACCACCGCAAAAATTTTTACCCCAATGTACATGAAAATAGAAACGGAGGTGAGCACCGCCCACTGACACAACTGTGCTACTACATGCACAAGCATCAATGTTGTCTTCTTTATGCTCTGCTCTTTCAACATAGATTGTAATACCTGGATAATTGTTTATACATTTTTTATTTAATTGAATTTAGAGAAAAACATAAATTTTCATTATTATAACACTGTATATACATATTTTATCATAGCTAAATATTTTCTTTTTCATTGCATAAAACAAACCAATAAAAAAGCTATTCATTCATTATTTCATTACATGAATTTGTGAGGATATTAATAAAAAACAAAAGAAACTAAACCATAATAAAAAAAAAATGTATATAAAACATATACATAGGCCTGAGTAAGATTCACATACCACGCAGTAAACCGTATGTGCAATATTTAAAATAGTGTGTACTATTAATGCGAGCTACTAACACTGCATGTACTATTGAAAAGTGGTTCAGACCGCTTTATTTAAAGGAGGATTTTGCAAGTCATTACCATGGGGACATTCTAATTTAATGCATGTTATCATGCTCCTACCTGTGGCGTTTTGCTATGTTTTCAAACAGGCAGGAGACATATGCTACTTTTGTATGGGTATTTTAGAAGCAGTCAAGCAGTGCATCTACAATGAAACCACTTTTTTTTTTTTACCGCTGAAGGTGCGCTCATTGTGAGAGGCTGCACTTACTCCGCTCAAGAAGCAAAAAAATACATTCCTAAAGAAGCTTTTTTCATATACGAAATATTTTGCTGAATAAACGATAGGTCTAATATTTTTTTATTTTTGACCGCCCAAAATGTTGAGACACACACGTACGGAGGATTCTCGTCTGTCCATCAACTGTCTATGCAGCCCAAGCAATGATCCTGCAGTCGTGTTTGAAACCGTCAGTTTGCACGTCCTTCTAACATGTGCTAAATAAAACGCTAAATAGTGCTGGCAAAACGGTGAGGAGTGTTAATAAATTACATTGCACATTCTAAATAATTATATTTGGATCTTCTCCTTCCAGTGTTGTGGGGCGTTTTGAATATCAGCATATATTTTGCATACTGATGATGAAAGAGATGCAAAACATTATATTCTGCTTACTTAACAGACGCAAACCACTTTGCACACGTTTAGTAGATCAGCTTTGCGTGTGCTATTAAGTTTGCCCGTGTTTTAGTCCACACAAAAATTTTGCATATCAGGCCCAAAGTGTATTAAACCACTTGTCATAAAGAGAAAACAAATAATTTAGGAATCTTTCAAAAACAGTTATGTATTTGTCAAACGGGAACAACTAGTCATTTTTCCACAATTCATATTTTGTATAGCCTCTTTTAGCCTTGATAACTGCTTGAAATTAAAAGTATCTGTTCAGAAAGTCCAATACAATAACTCATTTGATCAAGAAATTAATCACTGTTTTTTCAGTGTTTTGTAAACAAGTACATTTGCAAATTACCGGTAATGGATAACCATAATAATTATATTTTGGCATTGAATACAACTTCGATTAAAAAAAACTTGATGTAATAACAATTACAAAAATATTTTAGACATTTTAGAAATTACCAATGCTATGCAGCTAAGATACCGCGACCCCGACAGGGACAAGCGGTAGAAAATGGATGGATGGATGGATGGATGTTCATTTAGAGCAGCTGTGGCATAAACCCATTATATAATATTGGGGGGTGGTATACACTTTTTAAGCAGTGTATATGAAATAAGATACACATTTATTTTCAAAGATTTTTTAAAACATATGGGTGGATAGTTGGAAAATTTCAAAGAAGTCATATGCTTGCAAAAAAGATAGATGTGGTGATCATGTATTCGGAGGATTTGAAAGCTATTATGTGGAATGGGAGCATTTGAAATTGTACTTTATATGCATTCTGTACGTAGGATCTAATTGGATTTTGTTTCATTGGATGAAACAGGATTTAATTTATAATGTCCATTATGTTTCCTATGTTTATTGAAGTCTCGGTTGTGAATGATACTCACTGGCGGATGACAGTGTCCATCCAGGAGGAGTTACACTCTGGAACCTTGAGGCAGGCCAGAGCGCTGGCTTTTATGATGAAGTCATTGACACTTAGCTTGAGACTGCGGACTTTCACCTCCTGTAACGGCCGAGTGAAAAGATTGACTGACATTCATTTGATTTCAGCAACAAACAAACCAAACAAACCTCATTGAGTTCTTTTCTAAGCTCCATCACTTGGTCCATGGCGACATCTACAGACAGGTAATAGTGAGGGATAGTTTGCTTGGATTGCATCAGTCTCTGAGCGATGACCTGCACAGGCAACACAAACTCCAGTTTTCATACAAAATTCCCGAAGTTTAATTTGACAAGTTTGTGATAAAAGCTCACGAAAAGCATGAAAACCCGAGGCTGTGAATAACCCACAGGCTTCATGTAAACGTGCTGCGGTCACAAATACTGAACTACAGTAGTGAGCTGGCATGTGTCAGCTGTGTTAGTTTGTGCTCACCTTGCGGATATTGCTAATAGGTATGTCTGTGAAGGTCCCGGCTGCTGCGGCAGGGGCTGCAGCAGGTGCAGGAGCAGCTGGAGCTACAGTTGGAGTGGGAGCAGCCTGTCAAAAGATCAAAACTCAGGGGGATGTATGGCACCAAGATGTGCTAAATATGAACACTTTGAAAAATATTAAGTGGTAATAAAACACTATTTGTCAGAGGTGTGGACTCGAGTCACATGACTTGGACTCGAGTCAGACTCGAGTCATGAATTTGATGACTTTAGACTCGACTTGACAAAATGTAAAAAGACTTGCAACTCGACTTAGACTTTAACATCAATGACTTGTGACTTCACTTGGACTTGAGCCTTTTGAATTGACATGACTTGACATGACTTGACATGACTTGCTACTTTCCCCAAAACCCAAAGATGAAAAAGTTATTCGGGAGCGCTCCGTATTTTTCATTGTGTACAGGTAAAAGCCAGTAAATTAGAATATTTTGAAAAACTTGATTTATTTCAGTAATTGCATTCAAAAGGTGTAACTTGTACATTATATTTATTCATTGCACACAGACTGATGCATTCAAATGTTTATTTCATTTAATTTTGATGATTTGAAGTGGCAACAAATGAAAATCCAAAATTCCGTGTGTCACAAAATTAGAATATTACTTAAGGTTAATACAAAAAAGGGATTTTTAGAAATGTTGGCCAACTGAAAAGTATGAAAATGAAAAATATGAGCATGTACAATACTCAATACTTGGTTGGAGCTCCTTTTGCCTCAATTACTGCGTTAATGCGGCGTGGCATGGAGTCGATGAGTTTCTGGCACTGCTCAGGTGTTATGAGAGCCCAGGTTGCTCTGATAGTGGCCTTCAACTCTTCTGCGTTTTTGGGTCTGGCATTCTGCATCTTCCTTTTCACAATACCCCACAGATTTTCTATGGGGCTAAGGTCAGGGGAGTTGGCGGGCCAATTTAGAACAGAAATACCATGGTCCGTAAACCAGGCACGGGTAGATTTTGCGCTGTGTGCAGGCGCCAAGTCCTGTTGGAACTTGAAATCTCCATCTCCATAGAGCAGGTCAGCAGCAGGAAGCATGAAGTGCTCTAAAACTTGCTGGTAGACGGCTGCGTTGACCCTGGATCTCAGGAAACAGAGTGGACCGACACCAGCAGATGACATGGCACCCCAAACCATCACCCAACCATGCAAATTTTGCATTTCCTTTGGAAATCGAGGTCCCAGAGTCTGGAGGAAGACAGGAGAGGCACAGGATCCACGTTGCCTGAAGTCTAGTGTAAAGTTTCCACCATCAGTGATGGTTTGGGGTGCCATGTCATCTGCTGGTGTCGGTCCACTCTGTTTCCTGAGATCCAGGGTCAACGCAGCCGTCTACCAGCAAGTTTTAGAGCACTTCATGCTTCCTGCTGCTGACCTGCTCTATGGAGATGGAGATTTCAAGTTCCAACAGGACTTGGCGCCTGCACACAGCGCAAAATCTACCCGTGCCTGGTTTACGGACCATGGTATTTCTGTTCTAAATTGGCCCGCCAACTCCCCTGACCTTAGCCCCATAGAAAATCTGTGGGGTATTGTGAAAAGGAAGATGCAGAATGCCAGACCCAAAAACGCAGAAGAGTTGAAGGCCACTATCAGAGCAACCTGGGCTCTCATAACACCTGAGCAGTGCCAGAAACTCATCGACTCCATGCCACGCCGCATTAACGCAGTAATTGAGGCAAAAGGAGCTCCAACCAAGTATTGAGTATTGTACATGCTCATATTTTTCATTTTCATACTTTTCAGTTGGCCAACATTTCTAAAAATCCCTTTTTTGTATTAGCCTTAAGTAATATTCTAATTTTGTGACACACGGAATTTTGGATTTTCATTTGTTGCCACTTCAAATCATCAAAATTAAATGAAATAAACATTTGAATGCATCAGTCTGTGTGCAATGAATAAATATAATGTACAAGTTACACTTTTTGAATGCAATTACTGAAATAAATCAAGTTTTTCAAAATATTCTAATTTACTGGCTTTTACCTGTACTTGTCTATCAGCGTTGCGTGTGTCAGCTGGTGTGGTCTCAGTACAACAGCCAATCAAATTAGATCTACTTTGTTTTCATCACACAGCATTCATCCAATCAAATTGTAGGACAACCAACGAAGAAGACATGTCCAAACCACACGCCAGTGAACAAAAAATGATACCTAAAATAATTTTGTTTGGGTATAAAAATTACGAGGTGGTCAACACAAAACGGTTTGCAGTATGCAACACATGCGGTTCGAAAATTACTGATGGAGAGGCAACAACTTCCAACTTCGTCCGGCATTTGAAGTTGCACAAAGAACGGTAAGTTTTGAATGTAAGATAACGTTTATTGGCTAAGTAACGTGACTTTTATTTGCTGTGTAGTTAAATCAGTGAGGCTGTAAACTCACTGCTAACGTTATAACGTTATTGCAAACATGGGAATCTGTTGCAGTTCACTACCTTATTCATACTTTTTGTTCAGTGATTTTTTTTAAGCAGGGTTACGTTAGTCAATATATCACACGTAACGTTAGACGGCGGTCAGCAGCACCGCGTATTTTAGCCACCTAAAAAAGACAAAAATAGCAAAATAAAGGTCAGTTAAAATGTATACTATATTATGAATATGTGTACCGTTTTAGCTAGCTTTCTGACATACTGTTGGTTGTTTACCTCAGTGGTCCCCAACCACCGGGCCGCGGCCCGGTACTGGTCCGTGGATCGATTGGTATCGGGCCGCACAAGAAATAATTTTTTTTTTCTTTTCTTTTTTTAATTAAATCAACATAAAAAACACAAGATACACTTACAAGTAGTGCACCAACCCAAAACAACTCTCTCCCCCCTTTTGTTCTGGGCAATGAACATGAAGACTCTTCCTTCACTGTTCCGAGTGGCTATGAGAGTCTTGGCAGTGCCTGCCTCCAGTGCTCCAGTGGAGCGAGTTTTCAGCCATGGTGGCATCATACTACGCCCCCATCGTGCACAAATGACTGACAGACTCTTGGCTAATTTGGTCTTTTGCAAATGCAATGCAGCATAGGGCCCTGACATATAAAAAGTACAACTTTTTTGTTATGTTCACATATATGTCATGTTTTTTCAATGTTAACACTTTTGTACAAATAAGTACATTTGCACTTTATTTTTCAATGTGTTTGTTCTGTAAAGGAATGAGTTAATGTTTAAAATGACTGGTTAATAGTGCTATTATAAAGTGCAATGTCAGCACAATTTTCTTTCCTGCAATTTAAAATGCACTTGTTTTAATAAATAAATACAGCGTTTGAAAAGCATACACAATCTGTGTTAATATATTAGTCTGTGGTTAAAAGGACTTGAAAAGACTCGAAACTCAAAATGCAGGACTTAGGACTTGACTTGAGACTTTCCAGTCTTGACTTTGGACTTGACTCGGGGCTTGCCTGTCTTGACTCGGGACTTGACTCGGACTTGAGGGCAAAGACTTGAGACTTACTTGTGACTTGCAAAACAATAACTTGGTCCCACCTCTGCTATTTGTTTGGGTCAGCAGCACCACATGCACAATATTAAACAGTGGATGGGGGGATACTATAACCTTATTTGTCAAGCTGTTGTTGTCTTTTTAACTAAGTTGTACTATTGATCGATAGAAAAAAGGATTCAATTAAAAAAAAAAAAAGTTTTATTTTAGTAATAAAAAAAAATATATAACATAACAAATAAAAATAGCTTCCTTAAAAAAAAAAAAAAATTAAACAGTATTCAAAATAAAATACTTTTTCATACATCAATAAAGAATTATAGGGGAACTGCACATTTTTCTAATTTTACTTATCATTCACAATCCTTATGAGAGACAACACATGTTTTTTAGGATTCCAAAGACAACAAAACGCTCAATGGGGTTTAAGTCAGGACTTTGGGAAGGCCATTCTAAAACCTTAATTCTAGCCTGATTTAGCCATTCCTTTACCACTTTTGGCGTGTGTTTGGGGTCATTGTCCTGTTAGAACACCCAACTGCGCCCAAGACCCAACCTCCGGGCTGATGATTTTAGGTTGTCCAGAAGAATTTGGAGGTAATCCGCCTTTTTCCGTAAAGCACCAGTTCCATTGGCAGCAAAACAGGCACAGAGCATAATACTACCACCACCATGCTTGACGGTAGGTATTGTGCTCCTGGGATTAAAGGCGTCACCTTTTCTCCTCCAAACATATTGCTGGGTATTGTGGCCAAATAGCTAAATTTTAGTTTCATCTGACCACAGAACTTTCCTCCAGAAGGTCTTATCTTTGTCCATGTGATCAGAAGCAAACTTTAGACGAGCCTTAAAGTGTCGCTTCTGGAGCAAAACACGCTTGACTGTGGACACTGACACCTGTGTTCCAGCAGCTTCCAATTCATTGCAGACCTGCTTTTTGGTGGTTCTCGGTTGACTCTCGATCATCCTGACCAATTTTCTCTCAGCAGCAGGTGATAGCTCGCGTTTTCTTCCTGATCGTGGCAGTGACAAAACTGTGCCATGCACTTTATACTTACGAACAATTGTGTGCACAGTTGCTCTTGGGACCTTAAGCTGCTTTGAAAATACTCCAAGTGACTTTCCTGACTTGTTCAAGGCAATGATTATTTTTTTCAGATCTGTGCTGAGTTCCTTTGACTTTCCCATTGTCGCATTTGTAACCGAGTCTAATGACTGCATCACATGAACCCTATTTTAATGTGTGTCAAAACGCACACACATACAAGCATTAACATCTTGGAGAGGAGGAATGGCAAAAAACGACAATTCTACTGGTTAATATAGAGTGTGTGTGAAGCGCAATATGAAAGTATTTGGGCTTCAAAACTAACGATAACAGCGACGCTTTAAACAAGGAAGCAATGCGCTTCAATTGTTGCTTTAAAACACGCCTCGCCAAATGTGGCGATTAGTATTACCACCTTTGCTTCAAACTTAGGTAAATCTACTTGTTCATTTACTGTTAATGTCTGCTTACTTTCTCTTTCAACATGTTCTATCTACACTTCTGTTAAAGTGTAATAATCACTTATTATTTTGTTGTTTGATACTTTACATTAGTTTTGGATGATACCACAAATTTAGGTATCGATCCGATGCCAAGTAGTTACAGGATCATACATTGGTCATATTCAAAGTCTTCATGTGTCCAGGAATGTAGTTCCTGAGTTTATAAACAAAATATCCATCCATCCATCCATCCTCTTCCGCTTATCCGAGGTCGGGTCGCGGGGGCAGCAGCCTAAGCAGGGAAGCCCAGACTTCCCTCTCCCCAGCCACTTCGTCCAGCTCCTCCCGGGGGATCCCGAGGCGTTCCCAGGCCAGCCGGGAGACATAGTCTTCCCAACGTGTCCTGGGTCTTCCTCGTGGCCTCCTACCGGTCGGACATGCCCTAAACACCTCCTTAGGGAGGCGCTCGGGTGGCATCCTGACCAGATGCCCGAACCACCTCATCTGGCTCCTCTCGATGTGGAGGAGCAGCGGCTTTACTTTAAGCTCCCCCCGGATGACAGAGCTTCTCACCCTATCTCTAAGGGAGAGCCCCGCCACCCGGCGGAGGAAACTCATTTCGGCCGCTTGTACCCGTGATCTTGTCCTTTCGGTCATAACCCAAAGCTCATGACCATAGGTGAGGATGGGAACGTAGATCGACCGGTAAATTGAGAGCTTTGCCTTCCGGCTCAGCTCCTTCTTCACCACAACGGATCGATACAGCGTCCGCATTACTGAAGACGCCGCACCGATCCGCCTGTCGATCTCACGATCCACTCTTCCCCCACTCGTGAACAAGACTCCGAGGTACTTGAACTCCTCCACTTGGGGCAAGATCTCCTCCCCAACCCGGAGATGGCACTCCAACCTTTTCCGGGCGAGAACCATGGACTCGGACTTGGAGGTGCTGATTCTCATCCCAGTCGCTTCACACTCAGCTGCGAACCGATCCAGTGAGAGCTGAAGATCCTGGCCAGATGAAGCCATCAGGACCAAATCATCTGCAAAAAGCAGAGACCTAATCCTGTAGCCACCAAACCGGATCCCCTCAACGCCTTGACTGCGCCTAGAAATTCTGTCCATAAAAGTTATGAACAGAATCGGTGACAAAGGGCAGCCTTGGCGGAGTCCAACCCTCACCGGAAACATGTCCGACTTACTGCCGGCAATGCGAACCAAGCTCTGACACTGATCATACAGGGAGCGGACCGCCACAATCAGACAGTCCGAAACCCCATACTCTCTGAGCACTCCCCACAGGACTTCCCGAGGGACACGGTCGAATGCCTTCTCCAAGTCCACAAAGCACATGTAGACTGGTTGGGCAAACTCCCATGCACCCTCAAGGACCCTGCCGAGAGTATAGAGCTGGTCCACAGTTCCACGACCAGGACGAAAACCACACTGTTCCTCCTGAATCCGAGGTTCGACTATCCGGCGTAGCCTCCTCTCCAGTACACCTGAATAGACCTTACCGGGAAGGCTGAGAAGTGTGATCCCACGATAGTTAGAACACACCCTCCGGTTCCCCTTTTTAAAGAGAGGAACCACCACCCCGGTCTGCCAATCCAGAGGTACTGCCCCCGATGTCCACGCGATGCTGCAGAGTCTTGTCAACCAAGACAGCCCTACAGCATCCAGAGCCTTAAGGAACTCCGGGCGGATCTCATCCACCCCCGGGGCCTTGCCACCGAGGAGCTTTTTAACTACCTCAGCAACCTCAGCCCCAGAAATAGGAGAGCCCACCACAGATTCCCCAGGCACTGCTTCCTCATAGGAAGACGTGTTGGTGGGATTGAGGAGGTCTTCGAAGTATTCTCTCCACCGATCCACAACTTCCGCAGTCGAGGTCAGCAGAACACCATCCGCACCATACACGGTGTTGGTAGTGCACTGCTTCCCCTTCCTGAGGCGGCGGATGGTGGTCCAGAATCGCTTCGAAGCCGTCCGGAAGTCGTTTTCCATGGCTTCCCCGAACTCCTCCCATGTCCGAGTTTTTGCCTCCGCGACCGCTGAAGCCGCACACCGCTTGGCCTGTCGGTACCTGTCCGCTGCCTCAGGAGTCCCATGAGCCAAAAGAACCCGATAGGACTCCTTCTTCAGCTTGACGGCATCCCTCACCGCCGGTGTCCACCAACGGGTTCTAGGATTACCGCCACGACAGGCACCAACTACCTTGCGGCCACAGCTCCAATCAGCCGCCTCGACAATAGAGGTGCGGAACATGGTCCACTCAGACTCAATGTCCAGCACCTCCCTCGTGACATGTTCAAAGTTCTTCCGGAGGTGGGAATTGAAACTCTCTCTGACAGGAGACTCTGCCAGACGTTCCCAGCAAACCCTCACAATGCGTTTGGGCCTGCCAGGTCTGTCCGGCATCCTCCCCCACCATCGCAGCCAACTCACCACCAGGTGGTGATCGGTAGAAAGCTCCGCCCCTCTCTTCACCCGAGTGTCCAAAACATGAGGCCGCAAATCCGATGACACAACTACAAAGTCGATCATAGAACTGCGGCCTAGGGTGTCCTGGTGCCAAGTGCACATATGGACACCCTTATGCTTGAACATGGTGTTCGATATGGACAATCCGTGACGGGCACAAAAGTCCAATAACAAAACACCACTTGGGTTCAGATCCGGGCGGCCATTCTTCCCAATCACGCCTCTCCAGGTTTCACTGTCGTTGCCTATATGAGCGTTGAAGTCCCCCAGTAGAACGAGGGAATCACCCGGGGGAGCACTCTCAAGTACTCCCTCGAGTGAATCCAAAAAGGGTGGGTAGTCTGAGCTGCTGTTTGGCGCGTAAGCGCAAACAACAGTCAGGACCCGTCCCCCCACCCGAAGGCGGAGGGAAGCTACCCTCTCGTCCACCGGGTTGAACTCCAACATGCAGGCTCTGAGCCGGGGGGCAACAAGAATTGCCACCCCAGCCCGTCGCCTCTCACTGCTGGCAACGCCAGAGTGGAAGAGAGTCCAGCCCCTATCGAGAGAACTGGTTAAAATATTAAAAAAAATATATAAATATTAAATATAAATATTAATATAAATATTAAAAAATATAAAAAATATGAATTTAAAAAAAAGGAAAAAATATTTTGTGATGATAATATCCATGTAATCATTGTAGTATAGACTAGATCTGCAATTGTACTTGGTATCATTACAGTGGCTGTCAGGTGTAGATCCACCCATGGCATTTGTTTACATTGAGGAGCACTATCTTTGGTTAGTGGTGACGCCGGTTAGCTATTTTATCCTCCTACGGTGTGTAGTGAAGTATGTTTAGCTATTTCTCATCCTGCAGGGATGATACTTGTAAGAAACATACTTTATT
Organism: Nerophis lumbriciformis; assembly: GCF_033978685.3. Taxonomy (NCBI): domain Eukaryota; kingdom Metazoa; phylum Chordata; class Actinopteri; order Syngnathiformes; family Syngnathidae; genus Nerophis; species Nerophis lumbriciformis. Next base: position 17,173,482 of record NC_084556.2, on the reverse strand, counting down.
AACATGAGTTTAAAAATACAATATTCGACGGCGTGGCGCAGTGGAAGAGTGGCCGTGCGCGACCCGAGGGTCCTTGGTTCAATCCCCACCTAGTACCAACCTCGTCATGCCCGTTGTGTCCTGAGCAAGACACTTCACCCTTGCTCCTGATGGGTGCTGGTTAGCGCCTTGCATGGCAGCTCCCTCCATCAGTGTGTGAATGTGTGTGTGAATGGGTAAATGTGGAAGTAGTGTCAAAGCGCTTTGAGTACCTTGAAGGTAGAAAAGCGCTATACAAGTACAACCCATTTATCATTTATTATTTATTTATTTACCATTTAAAACATAATATGCTAATTGAATTATTACTATGAAGTTATATTATTATTAGTGATTTAGAAGCAGTTAAAACACTGCCGACTGCTAGCTAGCCATGTTTTAAAGGACCGCTTGCTGAGTGGCGTTATAACTTCATCTTTTTCGTTAGTTTTCAAGCCAAAATGTGTCCATTCTCCCTTTTCTGTCTACACACCGTGTCTGCTTGTAAATATGCTGTGATTGTGTGTTGCTGAACATGGTCCTCTGCTCGTAAAAACAGCAATGTCACGACATGACGATGGCGAGCCGTCATGCCCGTAAAAAAAAATTAAAAAAAGGGGGGGAAGGGTATTTTTCAAACAGAGTATAGTACCAGCCAATCGCTTCCAGGAACTGTCGCTAGCTAGCTGATCAAAAACCAAGCGATGGAAAAGCAGAGTGCGTAAGTCTTTTCTCGCCAGTACATAGCCTCTCCATCACCAAGACCTTTGCTGTGCCTCCTCGTGGCAATTCCCGGTAACTGTGTGCCTTGCGGCCTCAGGCTAAACAGCATGTAGGTCTCTTGGGGGTCAGCGGAAATGCTACAAGGACCAAATAAAAACCCTCATGAAGCGCTGTGCTATCCAGCCTTCCGCACTGGAAGTCTTGGCTGCTGATCGCCACACCTGGCGCAACTGCAGTCACGCCGGCATTGCTCATCTCCAGGAGCAGACCACTGAGAGGAGAAAACATCAACGTACACAGAGACATCAGCGCGCTGCAGGGGCCCCCCTCTCAAGCGTGGACTAAATCTGCCCCACATGTGGCAAGCCATGCGGGTCGCGCATTGGCCTGCACAGCCACATGAAATGGCATATACAAAACCCCCCTCAATAACACATTACTGGAGCAACGCCATCATCGTAATAAGCATATATAATATATAAAAAAAATATACATATATATATATATATATATATATATATATATATATATCCATCCATCCATTTTCTACCACTTGTCCCTTTTGGGGTTGCGGGGGGCAGCATGTATGTATGTATGTATGTATGTGTATATATATGTATATACACATACATAGAAGTTTTATATATATATATATATATATATACATACATATACATACCTATGCATATATAAGCATACAGTAGGCTCCTGCACCCCTCGCAAACCCGAAAAGGACAAGCGGTAGAAAATGGATGGATGGATGGATGGATCGGATAAAACACACTTTATAGCCTCAACGTGTATTTTAGGGAAAATAGTTGTAATAAACAAAGATTTTTCTGCTTGTCATGAACTTATTTTCTTTAATAAATGTATATCAACATTGACATTACACTTTTGCATAAAATGTACAATAAAAATAAATGAATAACTTGTTTTTTTCTAATCAAATTTATAGATTTAATAGATAAATCGTTACAGCCTTAATTTAATAATGATGTCTTTTTGGCCTGTGTTATTACTATTTATTATTGACATGTATTGTGTTGCTTTTATGTATAAGAGGTGTGATACAAATATAGTTTGACTTATAATATATAGCCGAAAGTAACATAAAAATAGAACCGAAGTAAAACTTACTGGTGCGGTCTTTGGAGGGACAAAAGTCTCAATGTCTTTCCTGGTAATGCGTCCATCAGGGCCAGAACCTGAGCAATAATGTGGACATGAAATTAACCATTGTTTAACTTGTAGGTCACATTCTTCTTGATGACTCACCGCTGATCTGTGCCAAGTCAAAGCCTTTCTCTGCCGCTAGTTTCTTTGCCAGTGGGCTGGCGAACACACGTCCTTTCCTGGGCCCCATGGCTGCAGGCGGCGCTGCAGCAGGTGTGGAAACAGGAATAGGTGCTGCAGCCACAGGTGCTGCTGCCTGGAAGAAGATAACAGTGGGTTCCATTGGCAGAACTATCAGACCAGAGATGTATGTGTCTTACTGGTGCTGGAGCAGGTGGAGGTGTTGAGACATCTGCCACGCCCGTTTCCACATAGTCCTTGAAGGCAGCAATGTCACTCTCCTTCTCTACAATGATGCAGAGTGGCATTCCTAACGGAACATCGCGTGTGCCCTCTGTCACCATGATTTTAGCCAGATATCCCTCCTCCTGGACCTCAAAGCCTAGAAGTGATCACATGGAGAAACAGTGAGCACAAATTAGGGCAGTAGGGGTTGATGCAAACAAGCTTACCGATTGTTGCCTTGTCCGTCTCAATCTCGGCCAGCAGATCTCCCTCGTTGAGCTTCTCTCCCACCTTCTTTTCCCAGCGCTGCACTGTGCCCATCGTCATGGTGGGAGAGAGAGCAGGAAGTGTGATCTGCAACACACACACACTTTTAGAACAAATGTAAGATTTTTTTAGCACAGCCGTCCGCATTTCAAAAACTGCCGTCAAAGGTTTATTGTGTACAATTTGCACAATAAACCAACAAGTGTGTTAGGAAAACAATTACCACTGGAAGTTAGACTAATATAACAAATAATTAATGAATGATAAATGGGTTATACTTGTATAGCGCTTTTCTACCTTCAAGGTACTCAAAGCGCTTTGACAGTATTTCCACATTCACCCATTCACACACACATTCACACACTGATGGCGGGAGCTGCCATGCAAGGCGCTAACCAGCAGCCATCAGGAGCAAGGGGTGAAGTGTCTTGCCCAAGGACACAACGGACGTGACTAGGATGGTAGAAGGTGGGGATTGAAGTAACCAGCAACCCTCCGATTGCTGGCACGGCCACTCTACCAACTTCGCCATGCCGTCCCCTGACTAATAACAAATAATGAATACAAATGCAGCTTGTTTTATGCCTAAATGGAACAGTGGTTAACTTATTGTTAAACTTATAAGATGATGGTAATGCTGTGCAGTCATTGAAGTTTACATGTTAATGACAGTTTGACTCCAAAACAGATTATTTTCACTCTCATCATTTTCAACAAGAAATGTGTCCAAATTCAAACAAATTGGACATTGTTTTATTCAACTTCAGGAGGTTTCACTTTTGAAATAATACCAATAGCTTGCATTAGCAAAATATGTAACATGAGTTTATAAATACAATATTCAACTGTATATTATTTACCATTTAAGATATAATATGCTAATTGAATTATTACTATAAAATTATAAAATAATAAAAATGCATTGTTATTTTACATTTTATCATTATCATTATTGTTATCATATTAAATTATTATCAAATATTAAGGGAATTTTCCATTACATTATTATTTTAATTAAATTAATAGTGTGTGTGTGTGCACAGGCAATTAATTAAACTAAGTTATAGCTACCCTATTCATCCGCCGAATCTAAAATCCTAAAAATGTCAAATATACCACACAAAATTTTAAAAAAGCACAACACTGTAAACTGCAGTGATGGGAATGTGGGAAAGGTATCCAGCGCTTTTTCACATTATATAACTACAATAATACAACTCTATATTTTCATACTTAGGCTCTACTAAATACATGCACAATACATCCAGGGTTAGAGGAATGTTTATATATTAAATACAATATATATATTTTTTAAATTATGTATTTGTATTTGTATTGTAAAATGTAAAAGCTCTGGAACGACCTACCTCTGAGTGTTAGACAGGCCTCCTCTCTTCCTGTTTTTAAATCTCTCTTAAAAACATACTTTTATTCCATGGCTTTTAACACGGAGTGATATCCATCCTGCTATGGCGCCCCATAATACACCTGCTGTGAACCTGTTTTTAAGTTCTATTTATTTTAGTTATTTATTTTTTATCGTGCTGTTTGTGTTGTGTTTGCTCGGTTCTCGTATTATCTTTTAACCTGCCCATTGTACAGCACTTTGGCTACCCCTGTGGTAAATTTTAAATGTGCTTTATAAATAAAGTTGACTTGATTTGATTTGATTTGTATGCATCATCATTTCCAGGCCATGGAAGTGTTTGTTTCACTACTTTACAACTAAATTACCATTTGGAAATAAAATATACTGCTGCTGCATGCTAATCACACTTAGCGTTACTTTAAAAGGCTATGCCCACCTTCAAGTGTGTTGGGTAGGAGCTGCCTGGGGCTGCGGGAGGTGCAGAAGCGGCCGCTGCAGCTGTAGGAGCAGGAGGAGGAGAGGAGGCGGTTGATGGAGCAGCTGCCACAGCTGAAGAAAGGGAGTCCAATGTAATGTCCTTAAAAGCTGGAATGAGGTCTGGGCTGCAAAACAGATTATTAAAAAACATTTTAGCAGATAACAAAAACAGACATAGTAAACAAAAGACTTGACAAGGCTAAATATTGGCAGTCTTGTTTACCTATCAACAGTGATGCAAATTACTGATCCAATGTTCACATCTCTGGTCCCTTCAGGGACAAGGATTTTGGCTAAATAGCACTCCTCCAGCATCTCAAAACCCACTGTGGCCTTGTCAGTCTCTACCTACAATAAATGACAGTTTTTCACAACAATACTTCCTTCCCAGAAACACAAACACATAAAAAAACATTCTTGAACCTCAGCAATAAGGTCACCCTCGCCGATTTTGTCTCCCTCCTTCTTTTCCCACCGAGCGATAGTTCCAGTCTGCATAGTGGGTGATAGTGCCGGCAGCTCCACCTGTTTATTATAATGGACAGCGGCACATCATCATCCATAGCATGTACTTCCAGTTCATAACAACAGTCGCTTCCAAGGTCAGTTATTAACTTTGATTACCTAGAACCTATTTAATAGCAAGAGAGACAGGAAGAGGACTAGTCAAAGCTGTTCAACACAATATAAAAATGTAAGGCTTTATACTTGGCCTGGACCGATACAACGATATCACTACAGTATATAGCGTGATAGACACATAATTGATATCAATAAAAAAATGATTTTGATAAAACAATACATATATGTTTTTTTGGGTCAGAAGAAACCGGAAAGAATGAAGTACGATTGGTTGCATGAACAAAGGCACTCGAGGTCTGGCAACTTTGCAAAACACCTCTGATTGAAATACTACTTTCCATTGTCACTGTTCGAAATCTAGATTTATTAAAGATCTCAGTTCCTTTCAGATTATAATTACTTTCTCTTTTTACACATCAGTTTTGAATGTTGTTTGGTAGAATTGTTGCATGTGCTTTGTATATGATATTTAGGATATTATACTCTGCCAATTCATGAAATTGTAATACATTTATCTATGTTTTACAGGCACTACCCCACACTATAATACAGTATGTTACATATGGAACAATCAGTGAGTTATACGAAATATACAATGATTTTTGATTTAGCAATTCCTTCACTTTGTGTAAAATAGCAATAGTTTTAGGTACTTTAGCCATTGCAACATTTATATGTGATTTGCATGACAAATGTTCATCAATAATAACACCCAAAAACTTGATCTCTTTTGTTCTTTAAATCTTAACTCCTTCGACATTTTGTCCTGATTAAAAGAAGGTTGTGTCGTCCGCAGATGAAATACACTTATACAGTTTGGAAACCATGGTAATATCATTGACGTACATGAGAAACAGTATTGGTCCAAGGACTGATCTTTGTGGTAATCCACAACTAATATTATGTAAGGCAGATTTCCTATTGTTAACTTCCACAAACTGTTTCCTGTCCTTCAGGTAACTTTTGACCCACTCATGAGCCACTCCTCTTATTCCATATTTGTACAATTTTTCCAATAATAATTTATGATCGAGCGTATCAAACACTTTGTGAAGATCTACGAAAAGACTTACTATATATTGTTTTCTATCTACTGCAGTTGAAATGTATTCTACCAAATCAGTTATTGTTGTTGTGGAGTGATTAGGACGAAACAATTGATTATGTGCATGGAATGAAAAAAGAAACAAAAAATTAGTGCTGCATAGAGCGAAGAACTTGTCAATAAATAAAATAGGAAAAGTCACCTCGACAGTATTGCAGTGTTTGGGATTTTTAGAACTATAGTCCTCTGTCACGCTTTTTTCTTTTCAACCCTCGTCCGTTCCCTATTCGGATGTACGGCAACAACAGGTAGGAACTGAAGTGCAGGACTTTATTAATAAAATAAATAACCAAATATAACAGATGTGCTACTTTGAAATAATAATTTGGTCCAATAATATTTAAATAATAAATTACTGCACAACACAAATTCATTTTCATAATTACATAAGAATAGCACACCAAATTAAATGTTATACAGCCATAACTTCCTGGAAGTAAACCAGTCAAAATAGCTCTTCTCAGGGTTCTATGTTTACATTTGTACACTATGCACTATTTGGTTACTTTATTAGTCACTTCTTACATTTTTGCAATTTAAATTTAAAGAGGTTATTATTAAGTGTTTATAGTGATTTTAGAATTGTGTTTACATTGACTGTTTTACATGGTTGTGTTTACATTTCCTTTCCTTTCTGTCTTGATAGCTGAGGGGTTTATAAACAGAGTATTTAAAACAAAAATGTCAACATTTAATATATTTTTTCCTGGTCCATAGGTCATTAAAAATATAAATAATTATCGATACTGATATCAATGTCCATTTCTCAGATGATGCGATTGTTGATGACTGAAGTGCTGATATCAACCAAACCAAACCTACCCCCCCCCCCCCCCCCCCCCCGCCCCAACCTCCCCCCTCCACATCCCACCCCCGGATTGTAAATAATTCAATGTATATACTCTGATGTTTAACTTGTGTGATGACAGTATTATGCTGATAGTATATATTTGTACCATGAATTGATTTGCGTGGACCCCGATTTAAACAAGTTGAAAAACTTATTCGGGTGTTACCATTTAGTGGTCAATTGAACCGAATACGTAGTTTCAATCAATCAATCAAAACCGATCAATATAAAAAAACGTTTTCCAGTTGTCAGCCGTATCGCCCAGCCCTACTTTTATATTGATGCAAACAAATTGAAAAACATTAGTAACACCTGCAAATGGACTGTCAAAATTCTAACCTTATGTTGAGGCTAGGTCTCCCGTAAATGTCACAGTTTAAGTGTTTCGGATTCATTTACAGCCACAGTGAGCAAATATTTTGAAGCATATGCAAAGACACTAGTTATGACTGACGTCAATACTAGAACATAAAAAAGTTAACATGAAACTGGATACAACAAGCCGACTATTAGCTAGCCACCTTGATACAGTAAATGACATTGACTTTAAACTTTAAATTGGCAGAAAACCATGACATTTGTTATTAAATCTGTATACTGACACAAAACAGATTAATTTCATAAGTTTATTTTTTACGATATAGTAACATGCTAGTACTGCTAGCTACGGAGGTCATGCTAACGTCAAATAAACCGGGTGCTATAGCAACCGGAAGCCGGGCAATGATACCTTTTGGTGCGGCGGCAGGCTGTAGAAACGTTTGCCCTGACAGCTACCAGCCAGCTGAGGACACCGCATCAGAGCTCCCCCGTGACTGAAGCATACAGCCCTGGACCCAGCGACGCGGTGTAGCCGCCTCGCACAACCGGTTCCAGACAGGCATCGGGAGCCGATGGCAGAAGCACCAGGCCCGGCCCGGAGGACACGGGGACGTGGGAGCCCGGCGAACGGCCTGAGCCGCAGGATTAAACGAAGCATATCGGAGCAGTCGAAGCACTACGCAGAGTTAAAACTAATGTAATTATCTTACACCTGCATCAAGAAAATCTGTCAAAACTGCAGGAGGCACGCCTCACTTTCTGATGACCTCCTCCTGTCCAAAACACACCGCTTTCCGGCTCTTTGCGCACGCTGCCGTCTATCTGCTGGAAGTGTCGTAAAACTGTTGAAACGCAAAATATTTTTTTTATTTCGAGTTCACTGTTGCAGGTATTTTACTTGAGAAAAAAATATCTTACTTTCAATCGATCACAAGAGCATTGTATTTTGAGGTTATATGATACTAGTAAAAACAATCAAATAGTGGCGCAAAACATGACGTCACATGCAGTAGTCAATGTGTCAAACTCAGCCCGTGGGCCAGATATGGCCCGTCACATCATTTTATATGGCCCGTGAACGCTTGGAAATTATACGTCAATAATGTACTTAATATTTTCTCAGGTCATTCAATCGATCGCAACTGGACTGTTTGGTTTGTCTTGTCTTAGAAGACGTTTCGCCTCATCATGAACAAAGCCTACACGGATGCGAGGTGAAACATCTTCTAAGACAAACCAAACAGTCCGGTTGGGATCGATTGAATGACCTGAGATTACAATGACCTTTATGAATGAGAACATTCATAGACATTCTTTATATTGTCTTACTAAATATATTTGTTCTTTCCATTTAGACAGAAAAGTATGTATGTACTGCATGAAATTGCATACCTTTTAAACTGTAATATTATCTAATAATGTAACAAATATTATCCATCCATACATCCATTTTTCTACCGCTTGTCCCTTTTGTGGTCGCGGGGGGCGCTGGAGCCTATCTCAGCTGCATTCGGGACGGTAGGCCTGCAGGGTTACACCCTGGACAAGTCGCCATGTCATCACAGGGCCAACACAGACAGACAGACAACATTCACACTCACATACACACACTACGGCCAATTTAGTGTTGCCAATCAACCTATCCCCAAGTGCATGTCTTTGGAGGTGGGAGGAAGCTGGAGTACCCGGAGCGAACCCATGCAGTCACGCGGAGAACATGCAAACTCCACACATATTTTCAAAACAATTTTTTGTCAAAATAAAAATAAATACTTCAATATTTTCTTGACCTATGATTTCAAAGCAAGTTATCAAATTGTACACTGTAAAAAGGACAAAAGAGTTTACGGTAAAATACACAGTGGAAATGTAAATTGTAAATACAGTGGAAATTGGAAAAAAATCTACTACTGTTTTTTACGGTGACATTCTGTCGACTGAGCTAACAGTTTTATACCATAAAATCTATGGTTGTTGTTTTTACAATGTATTACTGTAAATATAAAAAACATTACCATATTTTTTACGGTAAAAAGAAAATGGCAGCCCAGTTGCCAGAAGTAAAAAAAACAGCGGTAGGTTTTTTCCATTTACAGTAATATGTTATAACAAAAACACTATATTTTACAGTAAAATTCTGGTGAATGAGTTGTTAGTTTTTTACTGATTTAATTGACAGTGTATGTAAAAAATATATAATAATGAAATGCATAGGTAAAATCATATATTATCAGCTGTTACAAGCGGCCCTCTGATGGCAGCCATAACTGTGATGTGGCCCTTAATGAAAAGGAATTTGACACCCCTGGCCTATAATAACAAAATATCGGTCTCCCCTGCTTGACAATCACCAAAATGATTCCCGAGCGCGGCCACCACTGCGGCTCACTGCTCCTCTCACCTCCCAGGGGGTGGAACAAGGGGATGGGTCAAATGCAGAGGATAATGTCACCACATCTAGTGTGTGTGCTGCTCACTGCTCCTCGCACCTCCCAGGGGGTGGAACAAGGGGTTGGGTCAAATGCAGAGGGTAATGTCACCACATCTAGTGTGTTTGTGTCTATCAGTGGTACTTTAACTTTAACAACCTACATTTTTATTGCTTTTTTATTTTTTCACTTTTTTCTGAACATTTTATCTTGTTTAAATTGTTTGCTAAGTGCTAGTTTTCTTTGCAATGCTACAATGTTGAAATTTGAGCGAACTGTGAGGTTTTTCTCAGATAGAAATAGTTTTGATAATACTTTTATTAAAAAGGGATTTTTTTAAAATTGTGTTTATCATGTTTTCCATAACTTTGCCTCTCATGTTCTCATCTACATGTATGTATCCAAACAAACACAGAAATTAAACAATCTTTAGGTTTTATTTTGCAGTCCAAGTCTATCACACATTAAACATAGACCATTCACTTATTTCTAAACTAATTGTTTCCATAGATAGAATATACAACAATAAACAAACTGTACATTTTACAGGCAGTTGTGGCGTCCAACAAAGTACAAAACCTGACATGATGCATATTTCTGTTGGCTTGTTAGGAAAGGGTAAAACAATAATCCCAAATGGAAAGCATGTGATTGTGTGTGGTCGGTCTGACATTGAACAAGAAAACTGAGCGCGCGCACGCACGCACCAACACACACACACACACACACACACACACACACACACACACACACACACACACACACACACACACACACACACACACACACACACACACACACACACACACACACACACAATAAATAAGGGATAGCCCATTACTCAGCTAGGTCCTAGATGCTTTCTATGTCACAAATTCATATCACAGCATCATTATGAAAGGTAGCATTTCAATCTCATAAAAATTTTAATATACCAGGGCGACACAAAAAAGCGTTCATCACCTAAACTTGAATAACTTTTGAAATAACTAATCAATTATTTTTGTTTTTTAGATTTACCAAGAAGAATTAATGTTCTAAAAGTTTAGAAAATTTCAACTTCGAGATGCCATGGACTACTGAACAAAAGACATTTATAGTTGAGGCCTATTTTCGGCTGAATTCTATCCACTCGGCTCAATTGCAATTCAAAGAACGGTTTGGACGTTGTGAATTTAGTTAAGAACCCATGGGACTGTTAATAACATCAATCGTAAAGATACTAAGAGACAATTACACTCTGGACGACCGAAATGATCAAGGACACCACAGAATGTTGATGCAGTCAGAGACTCTGTTGTTCGCAGCCCATGCAAGTCTGTGCGTCGACAAAGTCAGCTTGGAATGAACCGGGAGTCAGTGCGGAGAATTTTGATCGCAGATCTCGACCTCTATCCTTACAGGATACAGATTAAACAAAAGCTTACACCTGCCGACATGAGGAAACGAGTGATCATGTGCCAGTGGTTTTGCGATAAGATTGATGCTGCGCCAGACTACCTTGACAATGTCCGGTTTTCGGATGAGGCACATTTTCTGCTGTCAGGTCATGTGAACTCTAAGAACAACATCTTCTGGGGTAGCACACCCACCGAGTACTGTCTGCAAAGGCCATTACACTCTGTCAAGTGCACTGTATGGGTTGCCATCTCCAAACATGGCATCATTGGACCATTCTGGTTCGAGGACGACAACGAGCGGTTTGTGACAATCAACACCGAGCGATATGTTCAGGTGCTTGGCAAATTTTGGACACCACTTGGTCGACGAAGAGGGGTTGTCAGGGACCACCAGTGGTTCCAGCAGGATGGTGCCACCCCCCACACCTCAAACGAATCACTGGCATGGCTACAGCATCGTTTCACTGACCGACAGATCAGCCGCAGGTATGACCCGGAGTGGTCGCCGCATTCACCGGACTTGAACGCCCCAGATTTTTATCTGTGGGGATACCTTAAGGACAGGGTGTATGGCAACAACCCCCAGACTATCCCTGATCTGAAGGCAGCAATCAAAGCAGCAATAAGAGCGATCCCAAGGGAAGAATGTGTGAGGGTCATCGAGAACTTTGCCCGCCGGATCCAAATGTGCTTGCAGCAACGGGGAGCTCATTTAGAGCACATTTTTTGAGCGCCAGTTAAACAAAGAGTTTTTGTGGTATAGACTTTAAACTTTAGAGATGTCTGCTACATAGACTTAACCTAATGTAGCTGAATTTTTGTGTTAATCTAAATAAAATTTTGGAAGTTATTCGATTTTTATTGATGAACGTTTTTTTTGTGTCACCCTGTACAAACCAGCATAGTGTAAAAAGACTACAAAACTAGATACTACTAAGTCCAGTATTTGTCTGTAGCAATTCTAAAGTGAACAGCACTGTTCATCTACGTTTTTAATGAACATGACATTACAGTATTTCTTTTTACAGAAAAGTGTGCAGAATATTTCCATAAGATGATAATATAATGTAAGTGATGTCACTGCTATGATCGATAATACTGACAAATCCTAATGCTATGGGATAAAAAACAGTAGGCCATATGACACTTCTAATGACACTTTGCAGGAGTAAACATTATCAATCTTTAGTTTTGTAGGTGTTTTTAGTCTTATCTAGATAAGGCTTGGCAATATCAAGCACATCGAGGCAAGGCACTGACTTCTATATGATCTGATCAAATCCAGTAGATTCCAGTAGATCAGATCCTCAAATTGTCTAGTTGAGCTGTTGTTTATTCGCTATGAAGGTCTAAGCATGTAAAATAAAACAGTTTAGATCAGACAGCAAGGCAAAAGGTAAGATTATTAGTAGGGATGTCCGATAATGGCTTTTTGCCGATATCCGATATTCCGATATTGTCCAACTCTTTAATTACCGATATCAACCGATACCGATATATACAGTCGTGGAATTAACACATTATTATGCCTAATTTGGACAACCAGGTATGGTGAAGATAAGGTCCTTTAAAAAAATAAATATATATATATAAATAAATTAAAAACATTTTCTTGAATAAAAAAGAAAGTAAAACAATATAAAAACAGTTACATAGAAAAATTAACTGTTAAAGGTTAGTACTATTAGTGGACCAGCAGCACGCACAATCATGTGTGGTTACGGACTGTATCCCTTTCAGACTGTATTGATATATATTGATATATAATGTAGGAACTAGAATATTAATAACAGAAAGAAACAACCCTTTTGTGTGAATGAGTGTAAATGGGGGAGGGAGGTTTTTTTGGTTGGTGCACTAATTGTAAGTGTATCTTGTGTTTTTTATGTTGATTTAATAAAAAAATAAAAATAAAATTAATTTAAAATAAAAAACGATACTGATAATAAAAAAAACGATACCGATAATTTCCGATATTACATTTTAAAGCATTTATCGGACATCTCTAATTATTAGGAGGGTCATGCTAATATTGTCACCTTTCTTCACAGCGGTCTTCCTCCACCCAGGCCACAATTTTGCCTTCCCAGCCAGGAACAATGGCACCATCTAAGAAAACCTGCTCTCACACACATGGGAAGATGCAGTGGCATTCACAGCTCCAAATGAACAATTCTATTGCTAACTTCTGCTCTTTTGTACTTGTGACTTTCTTCTCTTACCTCTTCTTTTACAGTACCAAATTCAGGGTCCAGGGCCTTAAAGTGGTACCTGAAGTTTCCTTCCTGATCCACAGCTGCCTTTACATCTTTCAGAGTCACCTCTCCCAGCCTGTAATAATGTCGACAATCATCGCACTTTCATTCTAAATATTAACCTTACTGTAGGGCTGTCTTCAACTAAGGATTTTCATAGTCGAGTCTGATTTGTTAGATTTGACCCAAAGTTGACAATGGTCGAATCAATGTTTTTTTTTCAGAGAAATAAACAGATGATGATATGTAGTAGTGTATAATGACTGGTCAGAAGCTGTCAGTAACATCACATGGATGTGCGCTAGCACGTAAATGTGTATATTCCAAGTTGATGAAATATAATTATAAAAAGGAATATAGTCTTTCATTAAAGTAAACAAAACTAAGACCTGGTTTGCAACTTTTTTCACTTAAAAAAAAGGATGAAGCACAGTTTGTGATGTTCTCGCTCTGGCGGGGCACCAAGTCTACATCAAACTTGACTAAATAGAGGAAGTATAAGTCGTAACAAAGTTCCCATATGTGAACTAGTGAAACATTCACTTTGCAAAAGGAGCGCTACACCTGCAGGGCAAGAGCTCGATGTCTCCATAGCAACCAGCTGTCTTATAGCGATGTTACTCTGCTAAATGAGGCACAAGGGTGTGTCCCAGGCTTATGGACAAACACGCACACATGCGCCCCTTACCCCATGCCTTTGCCAAAACACCCCCCAGTCCTATTGCAAGTCTCGAGTTTATATCTCTTAATGTGTCCTTATGTGCTTATGATTGCTGAGAATTATTTTTCCCTGGTCCCGCAGTTCATCGCATCCAGGAGCATAGTTTGGGAGTGGCTTTTTTTCTCCCTCATCTTGACTTTCTCTTTCCCATCTTTTACGGTGCGCAGCCCATTTGGCAAAAATCAGCCCTCTTGTTGTATTTCTGTTTTTTGGACAAGTTGACTGTAAACAAATTTCCTTGTACTATTTAAGCCAAATGACAAATTACCGTATTTTTCGGACTATAAGTCGCTCCGGAGTAGAAGTCGCAACGGCCGAAAATGCATAATAAAGAAGGAAAAAAACATATATAAGTCGCACTGGAGTATAAGTCGCATTTTTTGGGGAAATTTATTTGATAAAACCCAACACCAAGAATAGACATTTGAAAGGCAATTTAAAATAAATAAAGAATAGTGAACGATAGGCTGAATAAGTGTACATTATATGACGCATAAATAACCAACTGAGAACGTGCCTGGTATGTTAACGTAACATATTATGGTAAGAGTCATTCAAATAACTATAACATATAAAACATGCTATACGTTTACCAAACAATCTGTCACTCAATCGCTAAATCCCATGAAATCTTATACGTCTAGTATAATCTTATACGTGAATGAGCTAAATAATATTATTTGATATTTTACGGTAATGTGTTAATAATTTCACACATAAGTCGCTCCTGAGTATAAGTCGCACACCCCGCCAAACTATGAAAAAAACTGCGACTTATAGTCCGAAAAATACGGTAAATATCTTGTAAGAGGCGCGCTATGGCACAGCGAGGTTTGTCTCTGAAAGCACGCGTCCAGACAAGCTTCGATCATGTAAAAACATCCTACCAACACTTTTAGTAAAATAGTATTGTGTGCAGACAAATAGATTTGAGATGTGGGAGGTCAAAACACAGTCAGCTGTTTGTGACTTCACACCAGGAAGCAATGACAAAGCAGCGATTGCTCTCTTGTGACAGTCAAAATTGAAAGCGGATATGAAGAATTATTTCTAACTCTCTAAAACTATTTGTCTCTACACAAGAGTATTTTACTAATATTTAAAGAAGACATTATTTTCCCTCCTGACACACCGGCTGTACACGGGGGGGCCTCAGTAGGTACTTACCTCGCCTTCTTCCCAAGGAGGGGTGAGGGGGGTTCAATATCAGACGATTTGACTGCGAGGTTGATAGTCAAATCAGACCACTTGAATCGAATCGTCAAATCTTCAAGTACTTGAAGACAGCCCTACCTTTCTGTAATTCATTATCCTCCAAATATTGAGATAATATAGACATTACAAACTTCCTACTTTTTGGGTATGTTTATCATGCAAGGTGTGGGGGATCTCCCAGTGAAATAGAGGATCTTAGTGGAGAAGGTGGTGGTGCTTTTAGACTGACAGACGTCTGCAATAAAACAAAAATAACAAATAACTCACACATACCTGTAGTTTGTGTGAATGTTTTAAGGAGGACAGCTTACTTGGCCAAGAGTCAGAGTCACTGTTCAGTCCTTTGCGTCTGGGAGATTTCCCTCTTGCCTGCAATATAAAGACAAATGTTAAAGAATAAGAACCACAACAAAAACACACTTTTTTTAACCTCTTTAAAAATGCATAAAATGAACCCACCCTGTGTGACTGATGATCATGCAGTCTGTCTATGAGTGACACAATGCCTTGCTCCAGGGTGTCTAAAGTGTGGTGCTGTGGGTCGTGGGCCCTGAAGTCATTCCTCAAACTTCTAAGTGCATCTCGGAGCAGCTGTACCTCCTCTGCCTGCAAAAAAACACAGAAAAACTATTTAATAATTTATAACCCTTACAAACAAAAGCTTGACAGTGTCACAGCATTATTGAATGAACAATGTATTTATCATTAATGTGGCGTATCATACGAGGGGTTGGAAAAACATATTTTATTGTATGAATCTTTCATTGAACTCATCCAATGAATAGTTCTACCTAATGCTGACACCTGTGAGTGTACTGATTATTTTCTAAGACTCTATGTGACATGTTCTGCAAATTCTGCAGAACATGTCACATAGAACACATAATTTGGTGTTCTAGTGTCTGCGTAAGTCGCACGTAAGAGAAAACTAGATTTGTGTATGAACGTTGTTCAGGAAGATAAAATAATGCTAACAGGCCCTCTGACTAAAAAGCATAATCTGAGAAATTTGGATTAAACCATTAAAAAAACACAACCCTTACACTTGACATGGAGGGAGAAGGGTTTCCAGGGTAATAGTAGCCATTGTTATCAGCGAGTAGGGAAATCTGAAAGATAAAATTTCTCGAGTAAGTGTGTAATAATTCAAATTCAAAACAGTAGCACGGACAATTAATGTCACCTGTTGAAGATCTCTATTCATTAGTTCTTGCATCATACTGTTACTGTGGTCCATCTGTTTCTGCAACTCATTCTGCCATAAATAACAAAAGATGAGACTATAAACGGGACCAAATGTTGCCTGTATATTTAAAGAAAGAGACATACCTGCTGTTTTTGGCTCTCTTCAAGCTTTTGTTTGAGTTGTTGCACAAGTCTATCCTTCTGTCCAACTTCCCTCTTCACAAATTGTGGAAATAGAAAGAATGATCAAGTTTGGTAAAGTGAACTCATTTCAAAGCTTGATGTTTGGCACATTTAATTGCAACACAAAAAGACAGCTAAGTCTATATATATATATATATATATATATATATATATATATATATATATATATATATATATATATATATATATACACACACACACATATACACATATATATATATATATATATACATACATACATACATACATACATACATATATATATATATATATATATATATATATATATACACATACAGTATATATATATATATATATATATACATTCAGTTATTTAAGCATTATACAACAGGATTTTGTTAACAGACTGAACAACAACACATTGACAACGCCCAGCAGTACAATATGAATATAAACATTGGATATTCAGATTATGTGAACTACTCCTACCTTGTTGACTTCTCTGACAACCTCCTTAAAGTTTGTAATCAATCAGAAATATCAGGCAGCTAAAATGCATCAAACATATCGAAGTGTGGGGAGTGTTTTGCATATTTACCCATCATGCCTTGTACTAGATTTAAATGTGTGGTATTTTGAATTGTGTGGGGTGCGTAGACATTTTTTTTATAATGTCCACATAATTCAGTGGGCAAGTTGTATGGTTTTAAACCACATACTGTATATTAACTTTCTGTGTTGTTTTTTTATTATTTAGAAAGGCTGTCTGAATGGTAACTATATATTGAATCTATGCACTGAATAAGATTTTAGACTCGCGGGCCGTAGTTTGGGGACCCCTGGTTTAACTCATGCGATTGCTCACAGTGTACAAACAAACAGGTTTGGATCAGTGCCTTGCTTTGCTCAACATAGTCCACCCCACCCAGTGCTGTGGTTGTGTAAACATATGTCAGTCTATCTTACATTTTTGAACATTCACATTTTACTTGCTGTTGTTTTGAAAAATTGATTGTGAATACATTTTGTTTTTGCTAAGCTTTTTTCATTGCTTAATCATCACATTTACTTTTTCCAGTCACATCTTGTCCAAAATGTTTTTTCTGTTTTTATTTTTTTTAAAAATAGAATTGATATTAAGCATAATTTAGGTCAGCTTCCACAATATGTTTTGTTTCTTATGTAGCCCTTTGGGAAAACTTGAAATAATATGTATCAATAAATTACGTTATATACATGTTTGCACACAATTGTATATCTTTTCAACTTTAATATTATCTAACAATACAAATAATATAATAACATCATATATTTCAAACTTTGTGTTGGTTAAATAAAAATAATAAATATTTGCTGTACCTATGATTTTAAAGCAAGTTAACCATCAAATGTAACACTGAAAAAATGACAATATATTTTACGGTAAAGAAAATGACAGCTCAGTTGTCAGAATTTTACAGTTTTTCCATTTACAGTAATATGCAGTGAAAACCACCATCAATTTTACGGTAAAATTGTGGTGACTGAGCTGCCAGTTTTCACTGCAAAAACGAATTATCTTTTTTACAGTGTATATGAAAATATAATAATCAAATGCATTGGTAATTGTATAATAATATCATAAGGTGAATCCATACACATTAAATTGATACATTATGCACGGTTACAAGCGGCCCCTCTTAGGGCAGCCACAACTGTGATGTGGCCCGAAGTGAAAACCATTTTGACACCCCTTGTATATCAGTGATGTTAGTTCCTGCTGGCCGTTGGAAATATTGCATGTAAATAAAAGGTTTTCAAAGTCGTACCTTGCAGTCACTCCACAGCCGAGTACATTCCTCCAGTTTCCATTGCAGCTCGGTCTTGGGAAAACAGCATCGCAATACTTACAATCAAAAAGTAAAATGAACATTCTGATAGTGCATTTTCTACCTTTTGATTGTTAAGTTCATCTTTAGTCATGCTGGCTCGTAGAAGTTCTTGCTTAAGCTGAAGGATCAATGCCTCCTGAGTGCACAGTCTCTGCTGCTGGGCCTCCTGGATGATTAACAAGTGTTTGTTTACAACAGGTCAACAGGTAATTGCACTACTAATGTCTGTATGTATCTTACTCTAACTCCTTGTAAGTTTCTCATGTCTTGCTTACAGCGCATCAAATCCCTCTAAAGCAGAGAATGAAATGTTGATCAGAGTATGGCATCTAGGTAATACAAATGTATATAGTACATCAAATACCTTCAGTTCTCGAGCCTCTTCCATGCTCTGATCCAAACGGCTGCGGATGACTACCTGGACAAAGAGCCAACAAGAAATGAGTGTGAGAATGCACAGAAACTGATATCTGAGTCACCCTCCAGCGCACACACACACACACATTGTGTCAAGAAAAAGAAATGTGATCTATGTGGCGCACAAAGAGCTAGGGTTCGAAGGGAGAAGAGAACGAGAAGAGGGACAGACAGAAAATAGGATCAAATTAGGACAACAGAAAAGTAAAATGGACAGCAGGCGAGGATGTGTACCAGCTCCTGCTCAGGGTGACTTTCATCCGCAGTCAAAGACAGATCTTGCTCGTCCTCTGGCAGAGAGCCACGTAGCAGCAGGGCCTTAAAGACGAAAAGGACATAAAATGGTCAAGTGGCGATACTGTATAGAATACAAGTGTCAAACTTGGCCCACCACATCATTTAATGTGGCCAACGAAAGCCTTTAAATAATAATATGCATGAATAAGTTACGTTATCTTTTCTTACAAAATGTATTCGTTCTTCCCATTTTGACAGAATAAAATACATGTATTACATGCAATTGCATATATTTTAAACTTAGATATTATCTACAAAGATATTGTACAAAGAATATAACATTATCATACATTTCAAACTTTTTGTTTGTTTAAAAAAACAAAAAAAAAAAACAACCAATAGCAATAAATATCTGCTTGACTTATGAAGAATTTAACCGTTTTTCCATTTACAGTATAATACCTTAAAAAACACCATACATTTTACGGAAAAATTGTGGCGACTAAACTGCCATTTTTTACTGCAAAATATAATGATTTTTTTCACAGTGTATGTAAAAAAATATAATAATCAAATGCATAGGCAATTGTATAATAATATCATGAGGTGAATCCATATACATGTATATTCATACATTCTGCACGGTTACACGCAGCCCTCTGAGGGCAGCCATAACTGTGATGTGGTTCTCAGTGAAAACGAGTTTGACACCCCTGGTAGAGAGCATAACAGCCAGGACATTAGGTACACCTGCATGGTCATCTAATGAGATTTAAAAAAAAAAACAGCAGAAAGGTATGAGTAGATTTTCTTCATATAGCAGCCAAAATTTTTAATTTACTTACCGGTAATTGTAGATATTACCAGGTATCTAATAAAACATACTGTTTGCTATGGGTCACGTGACTTCCAACTTGGAAGGCTTCGATAACGGGAACCGTTTCTAAGAAAGGGATTCGAATCCATGGAATCGGTTCTTTTCTTATCGAAGCATCGGGAGAACCGGTTTTCGAACATCATCCCTACTTCCAAGGCTCCGTTTACACTGAACAGAAAATCTGATTTTGACACAGATCAGATATTTTTTTCCCAGTTTAAACACCCGAATTGCTTTAAAACTGATATTTTCACATCAGATTTGAGCCACAACAGGAGGTAGTCCTAATCCGTTTATAATCTGACCAGTTAGCGACTTTTGCGTCATCTTTATTCGAGTTACGTCATTCATGTGTGCAACACGATCACTTTCCTTTTGCAGTTCTCTTCTTCCTCCTTCTGCAGTTGTTTTCCATCATCTGCCTACTTTCTCTACACAACAGCCACGGCACAAACCCACTAACACAGTGATCTGTGGCCTCCATGTTTTCTTATAGCGACTTCCTTGTTTATTTACGGAATCCGCTCAACTTCCTTTGTTTTCACTTTATCAAACAGTGCATACCAGTGATGTTGAGGCCACACGAGGGCCACATTGGAGCCTGTGTATGTTTATACTAGTCTGATAAAGATCACGTTCTACTTGAAATGAAACAACAGTTAGTTTGAAAAAATCGGATTTGGTCCACTTTGGCCTGCAGTGTAAACATAGTTCTAGATGGCGGCAACCTTTGAATGTGTTGCATTATATCCCAACCTGCTCCCTGCAGTGCTCACTGCATCCGTTTGTATATCATTTTGTTCTCGAAGATCTCTCCATCGCTTAAAAGGAAATCCAATATTTACTCTAGTTTTATTTGATCTCTTTGTCTAGTTGTTTGTTTTGGTTGCTGCTTATATATGTGCGTGAGTATGAGACAGACATGATTGACAGCCATGAACGCTATTCATCTTATCCAGAACAATTATAATTTTTATCCAATTCAATTTGTAATTGTGAAAAAAAATTATATTTATGTTTTTACATCTGTTCTTTTAAACCTCTAATATGATAGGTTGTGGTGTTTCTTTAGTTTTCTTTGGCTTTGAAAAATTACATTTTGAGCCAGATATGCAGGACCTTTAAGAGTAAGGCGGTCATTTGTGGAGAGGCCTTCATTTTTGTTACAATAATATATTTTAAAAATATTTTTTTCACAAACAAATAACATATTTAACAAAATAGCACACTACATGTATCAAACTCAAGGCCCGGGGGATCTGGCCCATCACATAATTTTATGTGGCCCGCGAAAGGCTGGAAATAATGTGCCTCAATACAGCACTTTGTGGCTAGATGTCTTTTTACAGGTTACAAAAAATAACGCGTTAACTCGTGATTAATCAATAAAAAATGATTGCATCCATCCATTCATCCATCAATTTTCTGGGTCGTGGTTAGGGCCTTGCATTGCAGCTCCCACCATCAGTGTGAATGTGTGTGTGAATAGGTGATTGTGGAAATAGTGTCAAAGCGCTTTGAGTACTTTGAAGGTAGAAAAGCGCTATACAAGTATAACCCATAATAGGTTTCATTATGTAAAGTGCTATATAAATATAATTCACTTCACTTCTATACCGTAACCATGAATGGTTACCCAAAAGGCGGTGTTTTTTTTAATCTTGTATGGAATTTTTACAATAAAATGGCATGTGTCCAAATATTGGGCTTTCTTTTTTGGTAATTTAAATCACGCAAGTGAGTAATAACCTGTTATTAATCATGATTAATCCAAATTGAAAAGTGTGATTAATCTGATAAAAAAATAACTATTTGACAGCACCATTTTTTTTCTTTCAATTTTATCAGACAACATGAACTGCATGCCATTTCATATTTTTAAACTTTAATATTAATTCATTGTACAACATTTTTTGGTTATCAAAAATAGATACTTAAAAATCTGCTTGTCACCTTGACATCTTTTCTCAAAGCAAGTTATGCATAACTTTGTTAGTAAATAATATAATAATAAAACACAATAGCCTATTCAAATTGTGTTAAGAGACTTGTACACTTTTTATATTCATATAGTGTATATTCACAGTTACAAGATGCCCTCTCCTCAATAAAAACAAAAATGACACCCCTTAAATACACTTTCAATTCAATTACAGAAGAATTACAAAAATAATACAGTAAATATTATTCTGTACTATATTATTCCAAACAGATTGCATCATTTTATTGTTGCGCAGTACTTTTTCCCAAATGAAATAACTTCTTACTAACGCAAGACTTTTCAAAGTGTGGCACAGGAACTTAAGGAAAAACATGTTTCAAACCTACAAACCCCGTTTCCATATGAGTTGGAAAATTGTGTTAGATGTAAATATAAACGGAATACAATGATTTGCAAATAATTTTCAACCCATATTCAGTTGAATATGCTACAAAGACAACATATTTGATGTTCAAACTGATAAACATTTTTTTTTTGCAAATAATCATTAACTTTAGAATTTGATGCCAGCAACACGTGACAAAGAAGTTGGGAAAGGTGGCAATAAATACTGATAAAGTTGAGGAATGCTCATCAAACACTTATTTGGAACATCCCACAGGTGTGCAGGCTAATTAGGAACAGGTGGGTGCCATAATAGGGTATAAAAACAGCTTCCCAAAAAATGCTCAGTCTTTCACAAGAAAGGATGGGGCGAGGTACACCCCTTTGTCCACAACTGCGTGAGCAAATAGTCAAACAGTTTAAGAACAATGTTTCTCAAAGTGCAATTGCAAGAAATTTAGGGATTCCAACATCTACGGTCTATAATATCATCAAAAGGTTCAGAGAATCTGGAGAAATCACTCCACGTAAGCGACATGGCTGGAAACCAACATTGAATGACTGTGACCTTCAATCCCTCAGACGGCACTGTATCAAAAACCGACATCAATCTCTAAAGGATATCACCACATGGGCTCCGGAACACTTCAGAAAACCACTGTCACTAAATACAGTTCGTCGCTACATCTGTAAGTGCAAGTTAAAGCTCTACTATGCAAAGCGAAACCCATTTATCAACAACATCCAGAAACGCCGCCGGCTTCTCTGGGCCCGAGATCATCTAAGATGGATTCGTGCAAAGTGGAAACGTGTTCTGTGGTCTGACGAGTCCACATTTCAAATTGTTTTTGGAAATATTCGACATCGTGTCATCCGGACCAAAGGGGAAGCAAACCATCCAGACTGTTATCGACGCAAAGTTCAAAAGCCAGCATCTGTGATGGTATGGGGGTGCATTAGTACCCAAGGCATGGGTAACTTACACATCTGTGAAGACACCATTAATGCTGAAAGGTACATAAAGGTTTTGGAACAAAATATGCTGCCATCTAAGCGCCGTATTTTTCATGGACGCCCCTGCTTATTTCAGCAAGACAATGCCAAGCCACATTCAGTATGTGTTACAACAGCGTGGCTTCGTAAAAAAGAGTGCGGGTACTTCCTGGCCCGCCTGCAGTTCAGACCTGTCTCCCATCGAAAATGTGTGGCGCATTATAAAGCGTAAAATACGACAGCGGAGACCCCGGACTGTTGAACGACTGAAACTCTACATAAAACAAGAATGGGAAAGAATTCCACTTTCAAAGCTTCAACAATTAGTTTCCTCAGTTCCCAATCGTTTATTGAGTGTTGTTAAAAGAAAAGGTGATGTAACACAGTGGTGAACATGCCCTTTCCCAACTACTTTGGCACGTGTTGCAGCCATGAAATTCTAAGTTAATTATTATTTGCCAAAAAAAATAAAGTTTATGAGTTTGAACATCAAATATCTTGTCTTTGTAGTGCATTCAATTGAATATGGGTTGAAAAGGATTTGCAAATCATTGTATTCCGTTTATATTTACATCTAACACAATTTCCCAACTCATATGGAAACGGGGTTTGTACATGCAAATAAATTCATTTTTGGGCCAAACCCTGTATGTGCAAGAAAAAATATTTTGAGGGGCAAGAGAGGCTTGCTGTGCCACACTTGGAAAAAACCCTTCTCTAAAGGCTTTTCTGCTTACTCCTCGCTAACTTCCATTCTCCCCCTCCAGCGAGTCACTCTCCCTTCTTCTCAGCAGGCATCAGATTGTTCTTTGTAAAAATTGTTATCAGTTTTTTTCTCTGGAACGCTCCATACTTTATCCTGTAGCTTTTAAAACTCAGTTAAATTCAGTTTTGCAGATACTGTCTCTGCTCGGCAGACCCGCATGTTGTGCTAATGTTGATAAAACAGTATCAGTCATAGTAAAGGTAATTAAAACCACTGAAAGACTATAAAGGCCACAACAAAAAACAGTGAAGTTTTTGCATACAAAGAACATGTTGTGTCAATAATTAATTTGCAACTAATTGCAGTTCAAACACAAATTGAAGGTAAAACACATTGTGTACCTGCAAAGCGCAAACCATTTTACGCGTCTCTTCCACGTCCTTCTCCAAAGTTTCACTGATGGCATCCTCCCATGTTGTCTCCGCTACAGCATTAGATGAATCTACTGATGCTGCCCACAAAGATACACAAGCATTGTCCTATAGATGATGCACAAATCTCAATATACCCATGTCGATGCTAAAAGTAGACCTCACCTCTGCTCTCAGATTGTGTGTGATCTTCTTGCTGTGTGTCTGCCGGACTGCTGGGTAGGGCTCTTGGAGATGGTACCGGACTTGTTGAGCTGAGACTCGAAAAGGAAAAAAGCATGGTTAGTTTACTTATATTTGTTCTTTAGAAAAAAGCAAAAGCACACCAAAATACAAGCAGTATAGATTGTCAGCTCTTACCATTTAATCTGCGTCGCTCCCATCATGCACTCCAGACTCTTTGATATGTGCTGTGTTCTATCGCACTCATGATAGTTTGTCCTTTTCCCTCAACTCAGACACACACGCCCTCTGCCTCTAAGCTAGCTGGCCATGTGTTGCTACAGCATATCCTGCCAAAGCATTTATGTCTTAACTGCTGCTACACATAACTTTTGTTATACCTGCACAATCTAATAAAATCCAATAAAAGAGCTGTATTCAACATTCTACCTTTATTGCAAAGATAATAACGGTGAGTTGAAGATGTATTAAATTTGTAAACAATGTGTATTATTGTTGTTGTTGAAACTTTGTGCATCATATTCATCAAGGGCTAGGTAATCCTAATATTTATCACACCTCTCAGTATGATGCGAATATAAAAATAATCATGGGCTAACAGCATGTGACTGGAAAGGATAATGGCTGGTTAGTTCTTTTTTCTATCATCTGCCTTTGCACACAAGTGCGCTCCTTCGGTACGTTACGAACATGTCATATGCTTTATCGGGCATGACACAATCTTAAATAAATCAGAGAATGCAGTCTACTGTTCACCGGGTGTGGAAAAGTAGATATTCAAGATGTCATATTATCAGATTTACCACAGGCAAAAGTTGGTAAGTTCTTATCATGCCGAAAAACTGCTATGCTGCCTAGTTTTCCTGAGGTAGGGGATCACGCACTGCTTGAGAATGTCACAGTGCATGTTGGAATTCGTGTTTCACTCAACAAACCGCAGCTACCCACTGTCAGCAGCACTCATGCAGCCTTAGGTCATTCATGAATCATGACGCTACAGACACCATGCTTGACTGTAGGCAAGACTTACACAAAGTGTTGCCAGCTATTTAGACACTACAAGCTGTGTGTGGTTATTTTCAGTGGATACTGACTACTCTTAAAGGTCCGTGTCTATAGTTTGGTCCCTTGAGAAGACATGCTATAATAATAATGGTTACTAAAATATGAGGGGTGTTCAACCATCAAGTTCAACCATCATTTTAGGGAAAACCATGACTACTTAAACAGTACATAAAGTACTGACAAAACAACCATAAAGCTTCCAAAACTTCCCCAAAATATCTATAAAACGCCAACCCTCCCGAATTTTCCGGGAGACTCCCGAAATGCAGCGCCTCTCCCGAAAACCTCCCGGGACAAATATTCTCCCGAAAACCTCCCGATTTTCAGCCGGAGCTGGAGGCCACACCCCCTCCAGCTCCATGCGGACCTGAGTGAGGACAGCCTTTTTTCACGACAGGAGGACAACAGGGTGACAAGAACTAAATCATCCAGACTAGAGATAAATTGTATTATTATGTTTATCTTACCTAAAAATAAATATATTTATTAATTAAAAAAATAAATAAATAAATAAATACATTTTTACTATATTTTGCTACAAACATCAAAATTTATTGTATTTTTATTTGTATTTTTTCTGACTCCTTATGACGTACCGCCATAGAACTATACATTAAAATTAACATATTTGAAATAAATTAATTTCAAATTATCATAATAATTAATTTAAAATGACCATATTTAATTATTAAAATAATTGCTTATTTATCAACAACTTTAGCATTTTATTCATTACATTTTGAAGCTCTCAGAAGCCAAGTTATGTTATTTTCCTTAAGATTTATTTATGCAAGTTTGAAGTATCAATCATCTAAACACAGTTTTGTTTGCATATTTTCAGGATGTATATATATATATATATATATATATATATATATATATAAATAAATAAATAAATGGGTTGTACTTGTATAGCGCTTTTCTACCTTCAAGGTACTCAAAGCGCTTTGACACTACTTCCACATTTACCCATTCACACACACATTCACACACTGATGGAGGGAGCTGCCATGCAAGGCGCTAACCAGCACCCATCAGGAGCAAGGGTGAAGTGTCTTGCTCAGGACACAACGGACATGACGAGGTTGGTACTAGGTGGGGATTGAACCAGGGACCCTCGGGTCGCGCACGGCCATTCTTCCACTGCGCCACGCCGTCCCTATATATATATATATATATATATATATATATATATATATATATATATATATATATATATATATATATATATATATATATATATATATATATATATATATATATATATATATATATATATATATATATATATATATATATATATATATATATATATATATATATGTGTGAAATACTTGACTTGGTGAATTCTAGTTGTCAATATACTCCTTCTCTCTTAACCACGCCCCCGACCACGCCCCGCCCACCCCGACCAGTCAACCACAGTAGGCCAGGGTTTAAACTACTCCTACCTCACCCGCTCCAGTTTTCCACAACCCTTGCTTTTTCTGGTCTGGTTCTAGCAACCAGATTCTCCAAGGCCCGGCCCCCGCCCATTGTGGCTTCCCAAGACCCACCCACCCTTAGCTCTGCCCCCGCAAAGGGTCAACAGTTCCTCCCTCAAGCTCCATACATCGTCTGGAATCCGCTCCTTGAGAGACTCTCCAGAGAAGTACAGTGCGGTGTGGATGGATAAGTGGTACCGGAAGGTGTTGATTGAGCTGGATATGGAGGATCAACTTTGTGGGACCAAGCTCGCTCCAGCTTCGACGCCCAATTCAGCCAAGCTCACTCCAACTTCGACGCCTACTCCAGTCAAGCTCGCTTCAGCTGCAAAGTCTGTCGAGGCCAAACTTTCTCCAGCTTTGATGCCCCCTCTGCCACCATCCTTTCCAGTTGGCTTGCAGACGCCACCAGTCCTGACGCCTGCTGCTCCAGCTCTGCAGACGCCACCAGTCCCGACGCCTGCTGTTCCTGCTCTGCAGACGCCACCAGTCCCGACGCCTGCTGCTCCAGTTAATGCAGACGCCACCAGTCCCGACGCCTGCTGCTCCAGCAATGCAGACGCCACCAGTCTCGACGCCTGCTGCTCCACCTCTGCAGACGCCACCAGTCTCGACGCCTGCTGCTCCAGCCCTGCAGACGCCGCCAGTTTCAATGCCTGCTGTGCCAGCTTTGCAGATGGCACCAGTCCCGACGCCTGCTGCTCCAGCTGTGCCAACGCCAAAGGCAACACCAGCGAGTCTGCCGACGCCGCCATCGTCTCCAGTGGGTCTGCCAATGTCGCCATCTTCTCCAGCGGGTCTGCCAGTGTCGCCATCTTCTCCAGCGGGTCTGCCGACGACACCATCGTCTTGAGCGGGTCTTTCCATGACTCCGCCATCCTCTTCTCCAGCGGGTCTTTCCACGACTTCGCCATCCCTGCCTTCAGCGGGTCTTTTCATGACTCCGCCATCCTCGTCTCCAGCGGGTCTTTCCACGACGTTGCCATTCTCGTCTCCAGCGGGTCTTTCCACAAGGCCGCCATACTCGTCTCCAGCGGGTCTTTCCACGACGCCGCCATACTCGTCTCCCACGGGGATTCCCATGACGCCGTCATCCTTGTCTTCAGCGGGTCTTCCCACGACGCCGCCATCCTTGTGGTACTAGAGTATATGTGGTACTGGAAGGTGTTGATTGAGCTGGAAACAGAGGATCAGCTTTGTGTGACCTAGCTCGCTCCAGCTTCGCGCCCACTCCAGCCAAGCTCACTCCAGCTTCGACGCATACTCCAGTCAAGCTCGCTCAAGCTGCAAAGTCAGTCCAGGCCAAGCTTGCTCCAGCTTTGATGCTCGCACTGCCACCATCCTCTCAAGTGGGCTTGCAGACGCCACCATCCTCTCCAGTGGGCCTGCAGACGCCACCAGCTACTCCAGTGGGCCTGCAGACGCCACCAGTCCACACGCCTGCTGCTCCAGCTCTGCAAACGCTGCCATAGTCTCCTGTGGGTCTGTCGACGCCGCCATGCTCGTCTCCAGCGGGTCTGTCGAGGCCGCCATGCTCGTCTCCAGCGGGTCTCCTGATGCCCCCATGCTCGTCTCCAGCGGGTCTGCCGACGCCGCCATGTTCGTCTCCAGCGGGTCTGCTGGCGCCGCCATGTTCGTCTCCAGCGGGTCTGCTGGCGCCGCCATTCTCGTCTCCAGCGGGTCTGCCGACGCCGCCATCCTCGTCACCAACGGGTCTGCCAACGCCGCCATCCTCGTCTCCAGCGGATCTTCCCACGACCGCGCCATCCTCGTCTCCAGCGGGTCTTCAGCCTAGCCGCCTGCTGCTCCAGCATCAATTCAGTACTGCAGCCTTCGCAACTTCCAGCTTGCCTGATGGACAGGCGCCGGTCTGGTCTCCTCACTTGCTGTGGAGGCAACTGCACTCCGCCGCCTCGTCGGCCAAGAATGTGGCCGTACCATGGTCATGCCATCAACAGCAATGGACAGGACCCGGGCAAGGACCCTTACAGCTGCTGATAAATGGCTGCCGTTCGCACCCACCTCCTCGTCAGCAACGAATATGGCCGTTCCATGGACTTCCACCTCGCCTGCTGCAGCGGCGTTCAACTCGCCACCACCACCTGTCCCGTCCTCGGTGGCTTTGGGACAGTTGGTCTGGCGACCCGCCGGCAACTCCTCCTTCCACCCTCCCGAAACTTTGGACTTGTGTTTTTGGGGGTTTCTAGGATGTCTACAATCCGTCCCTTAGGGGTCATTTTTTGACTTCTTGTTTGCATTTCGTTCTTTATAGCGCTCTTCAGTTATTTTTCTTGCACGGTTTCCCTGTGCTTGCTTTATGCATATCCCTGTTGCACTCCCTGTTGGACTTTTGGGCATTAAATACTTCTTTTGCCCGCACGCTGCCTTATGTCTCCTGCCTTTTGAGGTCACAACTTCAGCTACAAAGAGCATTCCTAACAGTTCCCACATAATGTCAAAACTTGATTTTTTTTAACACAACACCTAATCGTACTTGACCGTTTTTCATCATGTAGGACATTATATTAGGTATTTATTTTAATATTTCTTATCAGGAGGATGATAACATACAGAGAGTAGTGTGGCAGTTGTAACAATAAAAAGTGGAGAGACTGAAAAAATAAAGCTCAGGTGAGGTCATAAATTCATTAGTGAAATAAGTAGGGCTGTCTTCCACTAAAGATTTTCATAATTGAGTCTGATTTGTTAGATTTTTCTCAACGTCAACGATCAGTCGAATAACCGAATTTGTGGTGTTTTTTAAGAGGGATAAACGGATGCGATATCTAGTAGTGTATACTGAATGGTCACTCAGTAACGTCACATGGATGTGATCTTGCACTTATGTGAATATTCCAAAGAAATACAGTCTTTCATTAAAGTGAACGAAACCAAGATCTTAATTGCAACTTTTTCCACCTTGAAAAAAGGCTAAACCACAGTTTGTGAGGTCCTCAGCTCTGGCGTGCAGCACCAAGAGGACATCAAACTTGACTAAATTGAGGAAGTACCGGTAAATGTTGTAACTAAGTTTCAATACTTGAAACTGCGCAAGGATCATTAACTTTTTTAGAGAAGAGATCTACACCTCCGGGCCGAGTTACACCGGGTTCGACATCATAATTCGTCCAACCAGAGGCACGTGATGTCACGGCAAGCTCCGTGTCTGACTGCGTAGCGTCCTGACAAATCTCAATCAGGTCCCCCATGTACAGTAGAAACATCCTCCCAACATTATTGGTAAAATATTACTGTTTGCAGACACATAGATCTTATATAAGAAATGTTGGGAGGCCAAAACATGCCAGCTGATTTTAGGAAACAGCTACCTCTCTGAGAAAGTTGGAGTGACAAGTGAAACAAATACTTATTTCTTACTCTCTAAAATCAATTTGTCTATTGTTCTAATATTTAAAGAAAGCATGATGATGAACACAATCAATTTATCTCTGAACACACCTGCTGTACATGGAGGCCCCTGTATTAACTCGCCTCCCTCCCACACAGCGGAGAGGGAGGTTTAATATCATACAATTCCACTGTGAGGTTGATAGTCAGCCTTCCGATTCGAATTGTTGAATGAATCATCTTTGGCTATTTGAAGACGACAGCCTTAAAAGTATTTTTAAAATATCTAAACAATTTCAACAATGAGAGGAACTGTAATAGTCAGGGAAAAGTTATGAGTACAAGGGAGAGCTTTACGGGTGTGAGAGGTAAGATCATTATCATTAAAAATTATATTGACTAAAAAAAAAAGAAAAGAAAGGAAAACAGGTGAGGACTGATGTTGAATTGATTTTTTTAAAGATGCATTTAAAAAATGTAATTATTTCCACTCTTATGTAAGATTTTGGGTTAGGTTATATTTATCTGTCAGGCTTCCGATATGTGTACCCGGCCGCCCCCAATGGTAAACGCATTCTTACGCCCCTGCTTTCCAAGTATTTTTTTCTATCTTATTCGTATTTAGTTTCATGAACGTCTTTTTACATCTGTATGGATGTTAAACATGTTGGAAAACTTGCAAATCAGCATCACAGAAATGTTTACAAGTGAAAACGTTAGTGCGACATTGCAGCACTAAATCAGTAAATGAGCGCTATTTGTGTCTCTCGGTAAGCAGATTTGCACTTTTACATGCAGCATTTAACAGAGTGCTGCAGGCAAGTCAAGCGCTGAAGTTTTGATGTCCAAATGAATCCAATCTGCAATTTAAAATGCTCAGAGAGGGATAAAAAGATTAAAACCTAAATTAATGTGCAAACATATGTTGACAAATTCGAAGCAAAAAGTCTCCAAAGTGTTCAAATGGATTGTTGCACATACAAATGTTTATTGTGTGTGCTTTTGAAATTGAATCACCACATTAAGTAAGCTTTGAGGTCATAATTAAAATGAAAGATTTTAAATTACCAAGTTGTTTGTGCGTTGTTGTCCTGCTCTTCTGGGGTTCCCCTCTCATACTGCTTCACCAATGCACGAACACAAACGCTCTTCTCTACTTCAGACCTCCAGCCACTGAAAATATTTAATAATATATGCATTATTGTGCTTGTAGCCTATAGTAAAAAAGCTCTGCTCTGTTTCTAATATTATCAGCTAATTAGGATAACCAAAATATTACACTGCAAAAAAGAGCTGACAAAATATTAGATAAAAAGACTAAATTTTAGGTAAAACAATACTAAAAACTAGTGAAATTATCTGTCCATGAAGCTAGTTAATTTTACTTGACAATACATCCTAAATTAAGATTTGTATATCTAGAAATTAGCAGGACTTTTATGCTAGAGATAAGTATTTTATTCTGAAAATGAGCATTATCCATCCATCCATCCATCTTCTTCCGCTTATCCGAGGTCGGGTCGCGGGGGCAGCAGCCTAAGCAGGGAAGCCCAGACTTCCCTCTCCCCAGCCACTTCGTCCAGCTCCTCCCGGTGGATCCCGAGGCGTTCCCAGGCCAGCCGGGAGACATAGTCTTCCCAACGTGTCCTGGGTCTTCCCCGTGGCCTCCTACCGGTCGGACGTGCCCGAAACACCTCCCGAGGGAGGCGTTCGGGTGGCATCCTGACCAGATGCCCGAACCACCTCATCTGGCTCCTCTCGATATGGAGGAGCAGCGGCTTTACTTTGAGCTCCCCCCGGATGGCAGAGCTTCTCACCCTATCTCTAAGGGAGAGCCCCGCCACCCGGCGGAGGAAACTCATTTCGGCCGCTTGTACCCGTGATCTTGTCCTTTCGGTCATGACCCAAAGCTCATGACCATAGGTGAGGATGGGAACGCAGATCGACCGGTAAATCGAGAGCTTTGCCTTCTGGCTCAGCTCCTTCTTCACCACAACGGATCGATACAGCGTCCGCATTACTGAAGATGCCGCACCGATCCGCCTGTCCATCTCACGATCCACTCTTCCCTCACTCGTGAACAAGACTCTTTATTATTATTATTATTCAACTTGCAATTCTTAAATTAAGCATCTTCGAGATGTTGCAAAATCTTTAAATAAGATTTTCTATGTGGGGAAAACCAAAATATCTTATTTGAATAGTTGTTTTCTCAATTTTAACATTTTCAAATTAGAATATACTAAATATTATTATTCATGATAAAGATTATGATGTAAAGTCAATGGCTAAAAATAAGTAAATAGCTAGGGAGCAAGTCAAAAACTAAGGGAATTTGTAGAAATATATGTTAAATCTTGGCAAGTGGCAAATAATTTGCCTCTCAGTAGAATGCAGTGCTGTTCTACACCAGAGGGCAACAAAAACACAATATTTTTAATGTAACA
The DNA here is from genome assembly GCF_033978685.3 of Nerophis lumbriciformis. Lineage (NCBI taxonomy): Eukaryota > Metazoa > Chordata > Actinopteri > Syngnathiformes > Syngnathidae > Nerophis > Nerophis lumbriciformis. Next base: position 17,140,494 of record NC_084556.2, on the reverse strand, counting down.
ATACATCTGATTTGTAATACTGGCAACCACTGTACCTGTGAATGCGTGAGGCGCCTGCAGGCAGTGAGGCGTCATATCGAGCTGATGCCAGCGCAGCAGCAGCACCTTGTGCAAGCGCCACAGTGGACAAGGGGTTGTGGCTGGATGGACCTGCTGTCAAGCCCCGCCCACTTCCTGAAGCACCCCTGTGATTGGCTGAGGGCTTGAAGTGGGCAGCCAGTGCCAGAATAACCCTCATTACTGGTTTCAGGTTACCTTCGACAATGTCTACAGAAAGAACATGTGAATGTATGAACAATGTTTGCAACATCCTACAGTATGTATACAGTGAAGTAATATATTTGTAGATGGCTCAAAAATTGCCGACCTCTTGCTGAGATGTGCGGCATGCGTATGTGTCTGGAGGAAATGAACTGCAACACTTGCTCCACATTCTTCCTGCTTTCGTCTTTGCTCTGAGGAGCCAAGTAAACACCATCAAGCAGCTCCCCGGCTGTCAGATAGAAAAAAGATTGAGGGAGGAGAAAAACATTTATATACGAAACAATAACAGGATGCAACAGATTAGAATGCAATATTCACTACATATTCTCATCAGCACAGTTTTAACTTTGTGTTTATACAACTGGTATCTGTAGCAATAAATCAATTGCAAGTATACAGTTGCCCCCTAGTGGTCATTTGGGACAAAAATGCAGATACTGTATTTCCTTGGCAGTTGTTCCAATTCATAAATTTACCTATGAATTTAACTGCAATCTGCCTATGAAGCATTACGATTATTTGGTTAAAAAATTTTTTTTACTGCATTCACCCAAAAGTTCCGTGGGCATTTATTGACACAACTGCAGAGACACCAGGGGCTGATTTGAAAAGCCACTATTTGAAGCTATACAATTAGTTAAAGTACATGCTATTGAGATGATATCAGTAGAAAAAACTGCATTTAGATTAGATAATGAGTCACATCTTGAAATATTGGATTCCTTATATACATTTGTTTTAACTATTTTAAAATAGGGGTATTTCTTAGATGTGGTGGGTAATGGCTACAGTGTGGTTGTCAAGTTATAATTGTGACTGTTATTGTTCTTTATTGATGGCTGAAAAAGTGATAATACTAATAAAAATATAAATAATAGGGATACATATTTTTCTGTTACTGTAATTATGTTTATTTGTTGTTGTTTATTCACTAGCATTTTAGTATTGTATTTATATGTCTTCTCAAATGCTTTGTAAATTTCTAACCTAAGTATTGTAAAGCTGAAAAAAAACACACCAGCTCCATTGTGGTTATCAAACATGTGGAAATAATGTGCTTAAGCTTACATCAGAATTTTTGTAAATGTTAAAGGCAATGCAGAAATCCAAGACATGTTTTATTCATAGTTTTCCTGTAAATTAATATTTCAAATATGTTCAAATGGAAGTGCTCGCAATTTAATTACCACAACGGCAAACTTTGACTCTTAATGAAGTTGGCTACAAGTTAATTTTACTTTAGGACATTCATCCATCCATTTTCTACCGCTTGTCCCTGTCGGGGTCGCGGGGGTGCTGGAGCCTATCCCAGCTGCACTCGGGCGGAAGGTGGGGTACACCCTCATCGCATGGACAACACATTCAACATTCACACTCACATTCACACACTAGGGCCTATTTAGTGTTGTCAATCAACCTATCCCCAGGTGCAAGTCTTTGGAGGTGGGAGGAAGCCAGAGTACCCGGGGGAACCCACACAGTCACAGGGAAAACATGCAAACTCCACACAGAAAGACCCCGAACCCGGGGATCAAACCCAGGACCTACCAGCTTTTTTAAACATGCTGTGGTAAATCGCATTCTTAAAAAAACCTAATCTTGATTCAGTGGAGCCTATAAATTACCGGCCCATATCAAAACTTCCCTTCATGTCAAAAATCATTGAAAAAGTGGTAGCTAGGCAGCTAACTTCATTTTTGGAACAGCATGATTTTTATGATAAATACTCATCTGGCTTTAGGTCATTTAATTCCACCAAAACGGCTCTTTTAAAAGTTGGTGATGATGGCCGCTGACTCTGGTCGCTACACAGTTTTGGTTTTACTCGATTTGACATTTGCCTTTGATACTGTGGATTACAGTATACTGATAGATCACCTCAAATCTGAGATGGGGTTTTCTGGTGCTGTTCTCCAGTGGCTTACTTCTTATATACAAACCCCGTTTCCATATGAGTTGGGAAATTGTGTTAGATGTAAATATAAACAGAATACATTGATTTGCAAATCCTTTTCAACCCATATTCAATTGAATGCACTACAAAGACAAGATATTTGATGTTCAAACTCATAAACTTTTATTATTTTTTTTTGCAAATAATAATTAACTTAGAATTTCATGGCTGCAACACGTGCCAAAGTAGTTGGGAAAGGGCATGTTCACCACTGTGTTACATGACCTTTCCTTTTAACAACACTCAGTAAACGTTTGGGAACTGAGGAGACACATTTTTTAAGCTTCTCAGGTGGAATTCTTTCCCTTTCTTGCTTGATGTACAGCTTAAGTTGTTCAACAGTCCGGGGTCTCCGTTGTGGTATTTTAGGCTTCATAATGCGCCACACATTTTCAATAGGAGACAGGTCTGGACTACAGGCAGGCCAGTCTAGTACCCGCACTCTTTTACTATGAAGCCACGTTGATGTAACACGTGGCTTGGCATTGTCTTGCTGAAATAAGCAGGGGCGTCCATGGTAACGTTGCTTGGATGGCAACATATGTTGCTCCAAAACCTGTATGTACCTGTATGCTCAGGCCCAGCGAAGTCGACGGCGTTTCTGGGTGTTGTTGATAAACGGTTTTCGCCTTGCATAGGAGAGTTTTAACTTCCACTTACAGATGTAGCGACCAACTGTAGTTACTGACAGTGGGTTTCTGAAGTGTTCCTGAGCCCATGTGGTGATATCCTTTACACACTGATGTCGCTTGTTGATGCAGTACAGCCTAAAGGGATCGAAGGTTACGGGGCTTACCTGCTTACGTGCAGTGATTTCTCCAGATTCTCTGAACCCTTTGATGATATTACGGACCGTAGATGGTGAAATCCCTAAATTCCTTGCAATAGCTGGTTAAGAAAGGTTTTTCTTAAACTGTTCAAAAATTTGCTCACGCATTTGTTGACAAAGTGGTGACCCTCGCCCCATCCTTGTTTGTGAATGACTGAGCATTTCATGGAATCTACTTTTATACCCAATCATGGCACCCACCTGTTCCCAATTTGCCTGTTCACCTGTGGGATGTTCCAAATAAGTGTTTGATGAGCATTTCTCAACTTTATCAGTATTTATTGCCACCGTTCCCAACTTCTTTGTCACTTGTTGCTGGCATCAAATTCTAAAGTGAATGATTATTTGCACAACATTTTTTTTTTATCAGTTTGAACATCAAATATGTTGTCTTTGTAGCATATTCAACTGAATATGGGTTGAAAATGATTTGCAAATCATTGTATTCCGTTTATATTTACATCAAACACAATTTCCCAACTCATATGGAAACGGGGTTTGTAAATGGACTAACTTTTAATGTTGATTTTAATGATGTAATGTCCAATGTGTCCCACCTGTCATGTGGTGTGGCCCAGGGTTCTGTTCTGGGATCTGTTTTATTAATTATGGGTGCATAAAAGTTGCAAACAGCCTCTTTATGTAAAAACTATGGAAGTTAATTTGTGTCTTTATTACAAAAGCTTTTTTTGGACAATGTATTTATGTAACTGATTTTTTTGTGTTGGAATTTTGTGAACTGTTTTTTTTTTCACATAAAATTAAGCTAACAAATTCATTCAATAAAAATGTGTGTTTTTAATATTCAGTTTTTTGGAATAAAGTGTGTATAACATTCCGTGTAAAAAAATTCAGTGTAAACAAATTCAGTGCATAAATATTTCTTGCGTCAAAACTCAAGACCCACTTCAGATAAATAGGAATGAAGCAATCGATCCTGTCTCAGAAGCAGCCAGTGAGGTGTCAAGTTTGCAGCTATGTGACATGGGTACTTACAATAAATACACTGTATTTCAACAATCCGAAATTTTTGTCAAAAAAAATGTGTTCACAAAATTAAAACGCAAAAAATTCAGTTACCAGTACATAAAGTGAGTGTCCGAAAAAAACGTCTGTAGTAAAGACACAAATTAACCTCCATAAAAAAGGTTTGGTGAGTAACAGTAGCACACTGCAAAATACATACACGTTAATAAATACATAATACAACCATCTTAGTTTGCAACATTACTCTTTCAATAACGTTCTTCAATTATATACCTGTATAATGTTTATGTATACCAAATGGGGGAATCTTTGCAAGTACATTACATTTGCATTTTCACAAATCAAATCTCTATATCCTAAATTTAGCATTTAACTTGTTTTATCCATCTGCACGGACCAATAAACCTAATGCAACATATGATAAAATGTATATTTACTTACCAACTATCTCTATTAGTTGTATGAGAACAACTCCATCCTGCAGATCTTGTCTGAGGTCAGTGATGGGCCTCAGTCCAGGTTTCCTCTTCAACTGTGAGTTCACCCAGGAAACATAGGTGGCCAGTTGCTGCTGGATTTATCAAAAAACACACGTAAACATAATGTTTTAAACAATTTTAATCAAGAAATGTACACAAAAAGCTGAGACAATGCAAAACAAACCAACCCCTTTGTTTATTATGCAGGGACAAAGGGGGATTGAGGCCGGGTCAGCCCACTTGCATCCCAACAACTAATATTCAGTGAAATAGAACATTTCGAGATTGTATAGTCAATATTATTAGTATATTGTATTAGTAGTACATATCTGAGGATGTTCATTCCATCTTTTACGATGCCTATCCAGTCACGTGACCTACCGTTGTCCAGGATACACGGTCACAGACCCACTCATACACCATCAGATTTAGTATATTACAGTGTACATTTATTACTTTACGTGTTTAGTAAAGATTATTTTTTTGTCCTATTTAGCGACCGAAATCCAAATAAAACAAACTACTTAAGCCAATTTGTTCATGTTTGAAAACAAGCTAGCTAAGGTGCGCATGTCCAGTTGCGGTTAGCTTGTTATACCTTTATATACAACATTAAGCGGTCTCATTCGGTTTTTTATCCTCGCCGACGATTGTGTCTGTGATTTTCTATAGCGAAACATAATAAAAAGAGGAAGCGAATAACTACCTCGTTGAAGCCTCCGTGCAGCACTTCATCCAGCAAACTTCCTCGAGAAAGTGAGGCGATCATCTTTTCACTGGACAACCAATGGAAGCCAGCCGGCTAACAACTATAATGTTGTCTCATGGTGCTCGTCTGTGAGTAACAAGGTAAGCTAATCAAACTCCGCCGCAGATTTCAAAACGTCAAAACATCATTTGATGGACGGGAGGAGGAAGCGACAGCCGTTAGTCAAGCGCCGACACCGGAGTCAAGTGAATGCTTCTGTGCAATTTTAGTTCCGGCTGGTGCTTTCAGAACAAGACGTTTGAGTGACCACTTCCGGTATCAACTGAGCCCCGTTTCAGTTTATGAAGAAACATTTAAAATATTTTTCTATAGTTTCCTTAAATGGAAATATGCTTTGGCAACTATCTTTTGGGTATTTACCTAATATCATTGGGCTCCACTAACCACAATAAACCCAGATTCCAATCCAACAAAGGTCTTAACCAGGGGTCCCCAAACTTTTTGACTCCGGGGTCGCATTGGGGTAAAACAATTTGGCTGGGGGCCGCGCTCTATATATATATATATATATATATATATATATATATATATATATATATATATATATTCCTCGCGCACTAATTGACTTAAAGAGCGCACTTGCTGCATGTCACGTTATCGATGGTAAAATGCATTTTTAGACAATATGATTTGCCTGAGTGGCTAAGAGACGGTAGAAAATGGACTAGTAAGGACAAATTTAAAAAAAAATAATAATACAAAAAAAAAAAATGTTTTTTTGTTTTTTTTTTAACTTAGGACTTCCCGCGGACCGGATTTTGGACGCTGGAGGGCCGTATCCGGCCCGCGGGCCGTAGTTTGGGGACCCCTGGTCTTAACTCATTCTCATTTTTTGCAACATCAATGTGGAATGCGCTCCCAACAGGTGTAAAAGAAAGGGCATCTCTATCCTCCTTCAAAACCGCAATAAAAGTACACCTCCAGGCAACTTCAACCCTAAACTAACACCCTCCCCGGATTGTAAATAATCAAATGTAGATACTTTTTCTTATGCTTTCTGATCTCTCTCTCTCTCTCTCTATGTCCACCACTTGCTGTACATATCCTACCAAGTCAGACCTACACTGTTGCAATGCCCATTTCTCTGTTCTCAATTGTTGATGACTGAAGTGATGATAACAACCAAACCTAACCCCCCCCCCCCCCCCGTCCACATCCCACACCCCGGATTGTAAATAATGTAAATAATTCATTGTATATACTCTGATGATTATCTTGTGTGATGACTGTATTATGATGATAGTATATATCTGATAGTATATATATGTATCATGAATCAATTTAAGTGGACCCCGACTTAAACAAGTTGAAAACTTATTCGGGTGTTACCACTTAGTGGTCAATTGTACGGAATATGTACTTCACTGTGCAATTTACTAATAAAAGTTTCAATCAATCAATCAATCAATCAAACAGATTATTCAAATATTGCACACATCGGAAATAGTAATAATTATAATTTATTTTTTTCCCCCACTGAATTTAGAAAAAAATGCAACCATGTCGTTATTTTTAAAACACAATTTTATTTCTATTTTTTACAAAAGGAGTTATGATGTTGTTGTTTTTTTCAAATTAAAGTTTGATGCATGTGCATTAGATGTCACAGCATGCAAAAATCCAAATTATGACCTGAAAGAAAGTGTACATGACTTAACCACAAATCTACAAGAAACAAACAAATGATACATGTATACAAATAATATTGAAATATGCAAATCTCCAAATCTATGGTTGGAAACTGTATAGGCTATACATACCTTGTTTGCTAGGTTGTTTGATTTAACATATAGAGGTAAGGAAGATAGACATTTTTGGGCCCGGGGGAAGAAATGCACATTTCCCCATCATTAAAAACAACACTCTCACCAAACTCGAACAGCTGAAACAAAAAGAGAATATCTTCAATTTAATTCCCTGCTTTACCTGACTGCAACCGTATTTATGTGAGTGGTGAATACAGTATGTTTTTACCTTCTTTTGCAAAAGTTTATGCGTCAGCTTTATTAGTTTGGCACTTTGTGTTACTTTCAGGCTGCTGAGGAGTAATGTGGCTCTAATTAAAGTCATATCGGATCCTGGTGGCATACGAGGTCGTCCTGACAGTAGGCTCACGGCATCCTAAACATATTTGGTGTTATTTGGTAGCATTTGACACAAAAAGCAATTGACTAAGTTATTAATGAGAAGATGTTGTTTGTGTTGTTACCTGCAACAGTGCCACGCTGTCATCCACCCTGCCTCGTTCTGCTTTTAACTGTGCACCTTCTACCATCAAAAGGGCTTTAAGGTCGACATCTCCCAAAAGAGTACAGTCGTCCAGACTCTGCTTTAACACCTGAGCCGTCTTGTCATGAATTTTATCTATACAAAGGCAATACAGGTATTTGTACACATTTTGTACAGAATAAGATGCATATTGTGGGTGTGCGCGGGGTGGGGGGGACTACACGCAAACAGACTTGAATGTGGAGTTGCGGCATCAGGGTCCTGTGCTGCGAGGCAGCGGAACATAGCCACACGGCAACGTAGCCACAAAACACCTCCGACCCGCTCACTGGCCTCAACTGCTCTGGGGCAGTCTTCATGCTGCGCGCAATCTACGGTGTCCTGTTGACAAAATAAACCACACATGCATCCATGCATTAAATCAGTTATGTGTATTCTTGTACATTCTACATGCAAACACTTTGAAATAGTCCCCCGGCCCCATACGATACTTCTACCTTTTCATTTTCAATCCCAGCAAGTGTTGATTTCTCGTGATCCAGTACAGGTGCTTTTAAGTCTTGCAGAAGCACCAGTGATGCCACTGCCATTTCAGAGCTGAAAATGTTAAGCATGAAACAGGCATGATATTAAATAAGATAGCCATATGAACACAAATAAGGCCATCATACCTCAGTGCAACATGTCCTTGCTGCATGTAGAGATTGGCTTTGAGTAGATTGGCCTCTATTTTGAATTCCAGGTTCTCAATTTCACTGTGGGACGGAGATGGGAGGTTTTGCAATATGGAGTCCAATTGGAGGTGAGCTTCTTCCAGCAGGAGGTACTGAAGCAGAGGAGAGGGCAATTAATGACAGAAATTGAAGTAAAGATCTGTAAAAAAAAAAAATCTTACCTTTAACCTTTCTGGTGTGAGATTTTGCTGTGAATCAAATAGTACTCTCGCTTTTGGGTTTTTATTCTCCTCAGAACGTGTTTGGTTTTGTTCATGGTTATCAGCATTTCCTGTGTAGCTAAAGTTAGTAAATGTTCTTTCTTGTGGATCTGGCTCAGGAGGGCCTTGCACAGTGTTGCTGAGCATCAGGATGAATTGAACAATTGCAAGGTTAAATCGGAGCCCCAGTGTGGATCCGAAAAGAGTGCTGACCTCTGGAGAAAGCTCACAGTTGAAAAGCTCCTCCAATGCCTAACAAAACGTCACAAACAGAAATCCTGAATAAAAAATGTTTTAACAACTTTTAACCTTGTAGGTGTAATATATTGCAATAGAATGAATACAATGCTTGGAGAAAATAAAATATAGTACCTGAACATTGTCCAGAAGTGGCCTGTTGTTATGAAACATCTTCCCAGGCTGCAGAATGAGCATATTGCATTATTAGGCTTATTAGGCTCAGTTAACTAAAGTCACAAGAACAAGATTGTAACTTAAGGTGCATCTGACAACATGAGCATGATATTCTCTTATGACTCAAATAAAGAGTAAAGCGGAATGAAAAAAAGTGAATACTTGAAGGAACTCATTAGTGATGTAACGTCCATTAGGGAGAAGAATCCCCACTCCTTGTGAGAGCTTCAGTGCCTCCTTTATGGCCTCAGAGAAGAGCCATAATTCAGTGAGAGTGCGGATCTGCAGAAAACACCACCCAAGTTTAAAAAAAACAACTATCCCCCAGAAGCACCACACAGGTCTAAAAAATGCTTACCTTTAGAATTTTGCCCTCAATTGTGCGTTCAGCGTCTCTGCATACAGTTCCGACAAGATGCTGATAAAGGGCTAGCATGGGCAGAAGCTGAAATTAAATTACAAACTTTATTCAGCACTGTAATTATACACTCACTGGGCACTTTGTTAAGCACACTTGCTCTAATGCACTGATTTTATATCTCTAAAGTAGCTAAACAAAACTGGTCAGGTCAACAGGTAATGTTGGGTGTAAAGTATGGACAGTTTAGTGCAGGTTGTTACCGCTATATGATAGCCTGCGATGTACAGCCACTGGCAGATAAAGTTCAGGCTGGCGACAGTATTCCCGAGGTCGGCCCTGTGATGTTCTGAGAAAAGGTCAATCCCGGGGAGTAGTTCATCTCCGATGCTGTATGAAGCATACTGGAGGTCATCGAGGGGGTGAGCCAAGGAGCAACACAGCACACACTATAGGGAAGATGCATATAGAATATGTGTAAAAAAGCCCCTCTTAAAAAGAGTTAAAAAAATTGTTTAAGTTATTTTTGCCTGTCATGAGCTAAAACGTCAAACTTGTCTTGGTAAAATTTCTTTAAATAAAACATTATATTTAAGCTTTAAAAACTTAAAAGTGATCTTGAAATTAGCTATTAAAACATATTAGCTATAATTACTAGTATTATGAAGTTCTGTGTCTTATAACAAACTTGTGATGCTCAGAAGTAGTATTTTTTTCCTCATAAGATCAATTACCTAAAAAACAAGTTATTGTGTCTCACGGAAAAAAATACTACTTGTAATAAGATTGTTTAGATATTTTGACTAGAAATTAGAAATATATACTTGGTAAAATTGTGATTTTTTTTAGTGCTGGAAGAAAACTATTGCAACATAAATAAATATGTATTTACCGGTACCTTAAAAAGGTGAGCAGACAAGAGTGAGCACATGGTCCTCTGGCCGATATCTGAAGTTAGAATATACCTGTAGATGGACGCACAAACAGATAATGGGCCTCACAAAAGTAACTATAAAACCCTCACATTTCAGTAATCAATTATTCTCAAGATATAATATGAAACTTGGCTAACCGTTAGAGTAGTCGGTGTACAGCTTGTATTTACGGACCACTGGAAAGGAGTCAACACAAAGCCATTTTTGTCTGAATAGGTGGCAAGGCAAGTGAGTAGAAAAATAATTGTCTTGCCTACATTCAAGCACAGAGGTAGAAGAGTTATGGTTTCGGGCTGTACTATTGCTGCCGGGGTTAACTCGGGATTGCAGTTTTTTGAGGGAAATTCTAACATGTAATGTGACATTCTAAACCAAAGCACAATCCCCTCCTTTCAAAAACTGCAGGGGGCGGGGGGACTTCCACAACCAGGGGTGGAAGAGGTTTCCATTGAAAAAACTGAAGCTCTGGTAAATTTCATGCCTGGGAGGATTAAGGCAGTGTTGAATAAAATAGTGCTCACACTAAATAAGGATGTTTTGCCCCAATGTACACTGTTATCTGTGAAGAGTTCTACTTCTAAATATCACAGTATATTACAGAATTTATGTGAACCACAACTCCCCAATTACAGCTGCACTCGTGCAACCCCGGACCATGGTTGACCGTAGGCAAGACACAATTATCTTGGGACTCACTGGTATTACCAGTTATTCAGACAAAAATGGCTGTGTGTTCAGTCAATATTCAGAGGATAGTAAATACAGAGTGTTGTACAAGCTCTACACAGACTACACTAAAGCATATCAACGTTTTATTTCAACTTATTGTCCCTTGAGAAGATAAAAACAAATGCAAGGGGTGTACTAACTTTGGTGAGGTACTGCACTGTATGTTGCTAACATAAAAAGTCATTAATAAGAAATATCACAGGAACCTACTGTGCAATCTTAGCAGCAAGCACCGCTGCCTGTAAACATCCCCAAATGCCAGCCTGTTTTAAAGTTTGTTGCAGTGTGCCACCCGCGAAAGTTGCCCCATCCCATCGATCTATCACCTCTGAGCTCTGTAAAGCAGCATCAACAGCTTTACTCCAGCAAGTGTGTGCCATCCTAGAAGTAAGGAGAGAAAAAAACAGTGCAATAATGAAAAGCTGGCAAACTCTGTAACCTAGTTTGGGCTGCGTAATTGCAGGAAAGAGGCAGGGTACAATAAACGGCTTGTTTCAACATGCACACATTCACAGACTTGGGAGAAAATAGATTGCAGACCGTGGGTTTCCATCGTAGAAATGCAGGTTTCCCATTTCATGCAGTGCAAATACTCTGAGAGATTCTTGGCTCTTTGTCTGGAGATATTCTAGGAGAAGTTGGCAACGAACAAAAAAAATATTGCAGAACTTAACTGTCCACCATATTTAAATTCAAAGTTTTCAGCAATAGTAATTTCCAGGTATTTTGTGATCTTACTTGTGGATGCAATGTATGTAGAGATGACTTTGGGCAAGTGGTCGGGGCTTATAGGGATATTGTAGAGAGTCTTGGGAGTAACATAGTGGTTGTCGATCAGGTTCCAAGGCTGGATGTTTGGTGTGGCCATTAGTATGGGATTAAAATCAATCTCTCCTGGTAAGCATTCTTCACTTTCAAAACCTGCTTGTTTATTGGCAAGGTGCAGCAGCAGTAAAGATCGACTATAGCGGAACACTTGGAGACAATGTGGTACTCTCTCAACAGACTGACGGTAATAATGCAGAGTGTTCTCCACATCCAGTGGGACACACACAAGGGCCTGAGAGCGCTTCATTTCTGCATCTTAAGACACACAAAACACAGCGGGCGCATTAAAACATTACCGCGGTAATAAAAACATGGCATGCTTTATTAGTGTTCTAACCTATGAGCTCAGTTTCATTCGGGGGACTGGCGTCCGAAGCATTGTTGTGGCTTGATGGGTGCCGAATAAGATGAGGTACCCATCCACTGAACAGCTGGCAGCCTGCATAAGTCTTGTATGTTACCTAAAACATCAAAAGGGATGCTTTAGATTGTATACTAGCTAACTACAACTTCAAAATGATGAGGTGTTACCTCTTTGTTAGTGAACCAATGGGTTTTCACATGGTGTGGTTGTGGGACCCTTGGCCCTCTGTTGTTACTAATCCTTTCAAGCAGCTTCTTCTGGGCCAGGACCAAGAGGGGAGTCACTGTCAAGGCGTATCGGTCACTAGGATGTCACAGGACAGATTTACATTTAGTGTTGTTATTCAGTACAACTTGTTTTGTGACCTCAGAAGGGACAAATAACATACTATAGAAGAGGTTTCCAAAGTTTGATGCACACCACCTCCTACATCAGGGGTGCAGAAACTTGAGAAAAATAAACCTTTTTTTAAAAAACTTATAAAAACTTTAGTTTTGTCACAAAATAAACGTCAGTAAATAACTTTGAAAACCCCATGCCACAGTCTCTTTATGTCATCCCTCAACATACTAAATGTTTCCATTGTTTTCTATAAAATAAAAAAAAGCAACATTAGATGCATTAGGTGCAGGTGTGAAACTCAAGACCCAGGGCCAGATCTGGCCAGCAATAGCCTGGAAATAATATGCGTCAATAAAGCAATTAATCTTTTTTACTAAATGTTTTTGTTTTTTTAATTTTGACAGAAAAAAATGCATGTACTGCTAACTTTAAAGGGGTCATAATATGATTTTTCTTCTACATTTAAAACACTTCCTAACATATAGTGGTGGTTCTTTGGTCAAAATTTTGCATAGATTATGTTTTACAGATCGTTTTCAAGCAGCTTTCTTTTTTTTGCAAATACATTTTATTGAATTTTACAGTTAAAATCCCATTTGACAATCATACTTTGCTCACTCAGACCCTTCATACATGCACACATCCACTCATCCACACTCACATGCACGCTTGAGGAGAGAGGTGCACTTGGGCTTTAACTCAAGGTTTACAGTATAGATTCCTGGGCGCGGACAACGCTGCTGCTCACTGCTCCCCTCACCTCCCAGGGACTGAGGGTGATGGGTCAAATGCAGAGGATAATCTCACCACACCTAGTGTGTGTGTGACAATCATTGGTTCTTTTTAGACATTATTAGAAAAAGTACCCAGATATTGTATATATCCATTCATCCTGCACTGGCTCAGGATCAGCAGATGATCCAGACCATAGCATTTCAAAGAGCTTTCTGAACGTGGTTTTTATGGGCAGTTTTATTTACCTGCAGTTTTATTTACCTTACCTACTTCAACAGCATCTTCTTTCCGCTATCTTTGTTTAGGTTTTAAACACTTCCATAGCGATTTTACTGACAGATGAAGTTCAAACTATACGCTACTTTGTCTTAGAAATGGCAACAGCGGAGGATGCATGTGCATGTACGAGCCATCATGCCCCACAACAAGAGGATAGCGAAAAATACATTAACTACAGCGTCGGGCGGCAATGGCACAAAACACTCTGGGTAAAAATATACCATAAATGGATTATCCGCTGACGTCCCACTTGAGAACAATTCCAAAATTCTAAATAGCTCGTTTGGCGGAAGTGTGAAGGAAGGCAAGTTTATTGACGTCCCACTGGGGTGAGTTTTTCCTTGCCCTTATGTGGGCTCTGTACTGAGGTTGTCGTTGTGGCTTGTGCAGCCCTTTGAGACACTTGTGATTTAGGGCTATATAAATAAACATTGATTGATTGATTGATTGATTGATTGATTGATATTTTATAAATATCTCTGCAATGCCTCCACAAATTAAATTCAACTTTTGGGAACTTAAGCAGATCCCAAATACACAACAGCAGGTACCAATAGGTAAGAAAAGTTGGTTTTGCATAATAGGGTCCCTTTAGATTCGTTATCTGATTATGCAACAAACTATTAGTATTAATATTAACAATGTTCCAAACATTTTTTTGTCAAAATAAAAAATACTTAAATAGCTGCTAGTCAAACTGAAGCAAGTTATCCATCAATTTGTACATAAAAAAATATGATCAAATGCATAGGCAATCGTGTAATAATACCAAGTGTTGATTATACATTAATATTCATATATAATTACTGTTACAAGTGTGCCCCTGAGGGCAGCCATAACTGTGATGTGGCCCGCAATGAAGACGAGTTTGACACCCCGATACAGAGTAAGAAAACCGAACCAATACAAGAGATATAAAAAATGTTGCTTTTACAAATATAATAATTATGTTTTTTAAAGATACTACCCAGATGGATTTGCATCATATTAAGAGGCACTTCGAATATTTTTAAATTAAAGTAAAATATTAGAAATACCACTTGGTATTGTGTAATAAATGCAGAGCAATGACAGTGGTATCATAAAGTTAAATGAATGTGTTTGCGTTCCATAAGAGCAATATAGTACTAGTGTTTTTTCAAAGCATATTTTTGATACAACTTTTGAATTGTGCTTAAAGCCAGATCACAGCTAGAACATCTCATTTACCAGGTGTATGAGTTGAAAAGTAAGGCAAAGTGCGCTAGGTGTTCCCATTTGCCCCTGTCATGGAGCAGCTCAAGAGTGTGCAACACCAAAGAGCGAACCCAACGCATGTCCACCTGGGTGCAGTCATCCAGTGGGGCTGTGAAAGAGAGATTGAGTTCCAGTTCCTCCTCGGTTACGTTGTCATACAAACGCCACAGCTTGAGGTGACAACAAATGGACGGTTATAATTGGATGAAAACAATAACATAAATTTTGCTTTGCATGACACTTACTCCCAATCTGCTGAGCATGTCTATGATAAGATCTGTTGCATGTACTAATAGAGGGGTGAAAATATTTTGCAAGTCCTCCAATGAAACCACGAAGGGAGGTTGAAGCTGAGTAGCTGTCCGCTCTAAAGCTATAATTCTGCTGCTTTCTTCCCACACAGTGTGACACACTTTCTGCAGGATTGTCCAGTGACTTCCGCGGTGGGCCAACACCTGAAAAAAATAAAAACAGCACACAAATTAACAAATAGAGTGGCTACAATGTGTGATTAACAAACTATACCATAGCCCTGCGTAGATACAAGGCAGCTTTCTCCAGCGATTCCAATAGAATTTTACAAGCCGTTCTCTGTTCCTCTAGCTCTTGAGAGTTTTCTTGGGACCAGTCAAAACTCACCATAACAGAACCATCATCTGCTGACAGAAAGTAATGGCAAAAAAAATTCCTTTCATTCAACAATCCCCAATGTGTGCTAGATTACCCACCATCCTTTTTATCCCAGTCTCTGTTGGACGTGTCATCTGACAAATTAGAGTCTGAAGAGTTTAAAGAAGGTTCGGGTTTAGAGATAGGCGGTTCCCAGGAGTGATTCTTTATCAGAAACCCAGAGTTGGCCAGAAAGAAACTTGATGGATTTAGGTGACTGAATCTGAAACACAAAGCACTTAATTTATTAGATGAATTAGCACAATCCAATAAGATCTGATTTAAGATATGGACTGAACAAAGTAACAAATAATTAATTATAGGAAGTGAGACGTATGTGTTAGGGATTGACCAATTATAGGCCAGGCCAATTATCGGGGCAGATATTTGGCATTTTGAAGTACATCAATATCGGTCTTCTTTTATCGGTATTGGCTGATATATATATATATATATATATATATATATATATATATATATATATATATATATATATATATATATATATTATATTATATTATAATGGGACAAGCGGTAGAATCTGGATGGATTTTTTTTAATACACATTACTAAAATAAAAATACATCAGCAAATACAATATATAGACATATGATACCAGTATTTAGTATTAAAAAATAGTCGTATGTAGAGAGTAAGTAAGTTAGTAGTAATAACCTGTGCTCCTTTCTGCAAAGGACCGCCACCCCTCCCCATTTCTCCCCTTGCTGATCGCCTACAGCACATTTCCTTGGTTTACAAGAACTTTTCAGAAGTTAAATTTTTTGCCAGTGATTTCAGTTTTTGTCCTTCTTTCCTGCAGTCTTTCTCCTGTTTTGTGTGTTTTCGTAACTGCAGTGATTACCTTCGTCTGCAGCACTCGCAACGTGCATGGGCTCTTTAGAGGAGCGTGGCGAGTTTTTATGTTCCGTGATTAAATCAAATAACAACGTGACAGAGATGGACATGACAGAAAATCCATATCTGCCAAAAATCCACACTTTGTGTAAATTGACAAATAGGAGACTTATATAATACGTAAAGAAAGTAAAGTTAAAGTCCTAACGATAGTCATACACACACTAGGTGTGGTGAAATGATCCTCTGCGTTTGACCCATCCCCTTGTTCACCCCCTGGGAGGTGAGGGGAGCAGTGAGCAGCAGCGGTGGCCACGCTCGGGAATCATTTGGTGATTTAACCCCCAATTCCAACCCTTGATGCTGAGTGCCAAGCAGGGAGGCAATAAGTCCCATTTTTATAGTCTTTGGTATGACTGAGCCGGGGTTTTAACTCATGACCTTCCAGTCTCAGGGCAGACACTCTAACCACAAGGCCAGGGGCAGAAGAGCAGGCAGCAGCTAATTTCTGTAACATTTAAATGATCAGCCAGCTTAAAAAATTGTCTCACTTATAAGCTACATGAAGGATCCCAAAATTGGTTTTATTTAAATGTTTGCAATATTTAAAAATCATATATTTCATATCAATCATACTAAATTGTGATACAAATTGAGAACAGGAAGTGAACATTAGTAATTGTGAGTAATTGCTATGAAGTGGAAAAGGTGTAGGATTAAATAAACTTTACTTATTCCTACACTCCTTTTCGGACATGTAGTAAAGAGAAATTAAAATATGTAAAACATGGGATGTATCATGGTGAAACTGTAAGCATGTTCGAAATAAACTTCAACCTACAAACCAACCAACCTATATTTCAGGGTCCCTCACAAGGAAACCTTACAAAGTATTAAATATATAAACTGCTATAAAATTTTATAAAATTTAATACATGGCAAATTATTTTGATGTAGAAAAATCCCATATCACTACCAATTTTCAAAGGAAATTTTAATTAAAACGTTGATGCTCCTCTTACACACAAGTAATAAAGGGTGTTTGTAATATCGTCTGATATTTTTTTCTGCTAAGTTAACCAAGACATTAGCACCACATAAAACGTTATGTCGCTACTGGTCCGCCGTTTCCTGAAAAGTATTGTTAATAAAACAACTTAAAATTATTTTACAGCTGTTTACTGACGTATAGCCTACTATTCATGTTTAGCTAATTTCTATTGCAAATTAGTATCGACTTCAAATATCGGTTATCGCCTCCTTGACTACTAACTGTCGGTATCGGCCCTGAAAAAAACATCCATCCATCCATCCATTTCCTAACGATTGTCCCTTTCGGGGTCGCGGGGGAGTGCCGGAGTCTATCTCAGCTGCATTCGGGCGGTAGGTGGGGTACACCCTGGCCAAGTCGCCACCTCATCGCAGGGCCAACACAGATAGACAGACAACATTCACACTCACATCCACACACAAGGGCCAATTTTAGTGTTGCCAATCAACCTATCCCCAGGTGCATGTCTTTGGAGGTGGTTACGGGGAGAACATGCAAACTCCACACAGAAAGATCCCGAGCCCAGGATCGAACCCATTGTGAGGCACAGGCACTAATCCTTGTGTCACTGTGCTGCCCTGAAAAAAACATATCGGTCTATATTTAGTATGTGTGAACCTGGACTGCAGGGATCCTTCGTTGAACTGGTGCAACTCCCACTCAAATATCGTCAGATGTGCTTGGGCGATGCAGTAGTTCAGCTGAGACCTCCAGACTCGCTCCTCAGAGGAAGTTTGCCTCAGTTGAAGCTTCCTCTGTTGGCGCTGAATGGCAACCCTCAATGAGGCCAGCAGCCTCTCCACGGCCTGTAGCTCCCTACACCAAAAAAAAACAATTACAGAAATACCATAATAACAAAACACAGACAGCTACTGTATACATAGACATACTTTGCGGGGAGTGACAGGGGAACATTTGATTGATTGAAACTTGTATTAGTAGATTGCACAGTACAGTACATATTCCGTACAATTGACCACTAAATGGTAACACCCGAATAAGTTTTTCAACTTGTTTAAGTCGGGGTCCACGTTAATCAATTCATGGTAATACATGAATTCATGTCCTCTGTATTTTAAAAAAAAAGCCATTTTTGTCCCATACACCATCCAAAAATAATATTACGCTATTGAATAAAGACAAGTCAAACACTAGTGCTAGGCAAAAAACGACATCTCAGGCTAAATCTTGTCCCTTTAGACCAGCGTTTTTCAACCTTTTTTGAGCCAAGGCACATTTTTTGTGCTGAAAAAATGCGGAGGCACACCACCAACAGAAATCATTAAAAAAACTAAACTCAGTTGACAGTAAAAAGTCGTCACAATTGTTGATTATGACTTTAAAGCATAACCAACCATGCATCAATATAGCTCTTGTCTCAAAGTAGGTGTACTGTCACCACCTGTCACATCACACTGTGACTTATTGAGTTTTTTTATGTTTTCCTGTGTGTAGTGTTTTAGTTCTTGTCTTGCGCTCCTAGTTTAGTGGCTTTTTCTCTTGTTTTGTTATTTTCCTGTTGCAGTTTCATGTCTTCCTTTGAGTGATATTTTTCGCATCCACTTTGTTTTAGCAATCAAGTATATTTCAGTTGTTTTTATTCTTCTTTGTGGGGACATTGTCGATTGTCATGTCATGTTCAAATGTACATTGTGGACGCCGTCTTTGCTCCACAGTAAGTCTTTGCTGTCGTCCAGCATTTTGTTTTTGTTTACTTTTTAGCCAGTTCAGTTTTAGTTTCATTCTGCATAGCCTTCCCTAAGCTTCAATGCCTTTTCTTAGGGGCACTCACCTTTTGTTTATTTTTGGTTTAAGCATTAGATACTTTTTTCCCTGCACGCTTCCTCCCGCTGTTTCCGACATCTACAAAGCAATTAGCTACCGGCTGCCACCTACTGATATGGAAGAGCATTACACGGTTACTCTGCGTAGCTCTAGACAGCACAGACACTCAACAACAACACATCATTTGCAGACTAGAATTACTGGTTTGCAAAAAATATTTTTTACTCCAAATAGGTGAAATTTGATAATCTCCCATGGCACACCAGACTGTATCTCACGGCACACTAGTGTGCCGCGGCACAGTGGTTGAAAAACACTGCTTTAGACAACCAACAAAATCATTGATTGGCTTTATGGGGCTGCCTTCTTGCCAACGTGACAATGATTGACAACAAGCAGCAGTTAGTTTGGAAAAAGGAGCGAGTTGGCCTCCAAACGGCAATATGGATCACAAACAAGTAAGACAAGGAAAAAAATCCAAGCAAGAGGAGTCTAGTGCGGCAATCAAAGGTAGTTATATTGTTGTCTAAGACTTGCACTCAGGGAATAAGAACGCAAATTGCAGATTAAGTTTTTTCGATTCTTGGTAGCGCAATGTCTTCAGTCTTTTGTTTCAGCGGACATGATTCGACTCCCAGCCAAGACATACAAGGTTAACATTAAACTAAATCATGATGTAATCTTGGAAAATCAAGGAAAGTTAAACATTTAATTATGTTAATTTCTTTATTTTCTACAAAAAAATTATTATTGAGCGATTTGTTTGCCATTCATATTACTCCAAAACATGCATCTAATCCAGTGGTTCTTAACCTTGTTGGAGGTATCAAACCCCACCAGTTTCATTTGCGCATTCACCGAACCCTTCTTTAGTGAAAAATAAAATGTTTTTTTTTTTCAAATTCGGGACAAAGTTATATGTTTTTTTTACTGGTGCACAACATGAACCGTGCATGAGCATCACCTTGTTCAAAGAACAAAACCAACACAGTGCAGGAACTCACAACAAATTACACACCTGCAAATCAGATGGAAATTAGAGGGAACGTTGTTTCGGGGTATCTATAATATGCCGATAGGGAGAAGTTTTTATTCTCACGATGAGTTGAGTGTGTCTTGACCTCCGCGACAGAGGCTCCGCTGAACCCCTGAGGCCGACTCACCAATCCTTAGGGTTCGATCGAACCCAGGTTAAGAACAACTGATCTAATCCCTTCAAATAACACCCCCTTCAAGCCATGCACCCTGTATGCAAACTAGTTATGTCCCCTACCACTTCTGAAATCCACATTTTGTTTTTGACTGTACATATACAATACCTGGCAGTTCTAGCACTCAGAAGCGCACCCCTTCGAAGTTTAGACTTCCGTTTCTTTGTAGTAGTTTTCTGAGACACTGTGCTCTGCAACAAAATAGCTTCATTACCATATGTCTGCTTTATGGAAGAATACAAATATATAATCGACCATTTAACTTTAATATTTTTTAGGGATAATGGTATAGTCATTTGAAAATCATTATTTTCCAGTGTACTTGCATTTTTACCTGGGAAGATGGGCTCTCTGTCACAGTGGGCTCAATAGTTTCTTCTTTATCACACTGGCTATCTGTGGCTTTTTCCGGTACATCATCTCTCCTATTGGAAGACGCACACAATATATATATAAATATGTATATATATATATATATATATATATATATATATATATATATATGTGTGTGGGGGAAAAAATCACAAGACTATTTCATCTCTACAGGCCTGTTTCATGAGGGGGTTCCCTCAATCATCAGGAGATTTTAATGGGAGCATTCACATACCATGGTTTATATAGGGCACAGAGTGGGTGGGTACAGGCTGGCGTAGGGGCGTGGTGATTGGCTCATGTGTTACCTAGGAGGTGTTTCCGTCTGTGGCGGCATGCTGTTACAATTTCGCTGCGCTTGTTGAGGGATGACAGGTCTGGACGGTAAATAATAAACAGTTTCTCTTTCAAGCATAGGTTGCATCTTTTATTACCACTATTGTAAGGTGTGCTGGATGCAAGAATTTGCCATGTTATTGAATATTCAACATTATTGTCTTTGAGGTCCCAAATGTGTTTGCTGAGTTCTGTGGTATTCCGCAGGTTTTGGTTCCTGAAAGAAGCCTTGTGATTGTTCCATCTGGTTTTGAACTCTCCCTCGGTTAATCCTACATGTGTCGGATGTGTTAATGTCCTTGCGTGTTACCTTAGATTGGTAGACAACTGATGTTTGTAAGCATCCCCCGTTGAGAGGGCAATCAGGTTTCTTTCGGCAGTTGCAGCCTTTGTTGGTTTTGGAGTCGCTCTGTCCGGGGGCCGACGGCTCATTTGCAATTGTTTTGTTGTGGTTTGAGATAATTTGTCGTATATTGTTCATACAGCTGTAGCTCAATTTAATGTTGTTCTTGTTGAATACTTTTCTTAGGATGTTGTCTTTGGGAAAGTGTTTGTCAATCAGATTGAGGAATTTGTGTCCAATGTTAGTTGAGACGTTTTTGCTGTATGGGGGGTTGTACCAGATGATGTCGTTTCGTTTTCTGTTCTTTTTTGGTTGGTTTCCTGGCGTGGGTTCATAGGTGAGGGTGAAATTGTATCCGCTTTCATCAAGGGCTTTTTGGTACGGGGGGTTGCTTGGTCAAATTCAGCTTTGCTAGATGACAGCATCGATAGCCTTTTATTAATTCCGGTAGGTATTCTTTTCGTGGTGGTGGGTGGGTGGTTGCTGTCATGGTGCACGTATTGGAGTGTTGTGTTGGGTTTTGTGAATGGTTGGTAGCTGTTATTTGTCAGGTTGAAAGTGACGTCAAGGAAGATGACGGTTTGCTTGTTGGCTTCAATCGTGATCCGTAGGCCGTTCTCTTTGAAAATTTGGCATATGCGCTTCAATAATGTTGAATATTCAATAACATGGCAAATTCTTGCATACAGCACACCTTACAATAGTGGTAATAAAAGATGCAACCTATGCTTGAAAGAGAAACTGTTTATTATTTACCGTCCAGACCTGTCATCCCTCAACAAGCGCAGCGAAATTGTAACAGCATGCCGCCACAGACGGAAACACCTCCTAGGTAACACATGAGCCAATCACCACGCCCCTACGCCAGCCTGTACCCACCCACTCTGTGCCCTATATAAACCATGGTATGTGAATGCTCCCATTAAAATCTCCTGATGATTGAGGGAACCCCCTCATGAAACAGGCCTGTAGAGATGAAATAGTCTTGTGATTTTTTTCCCCCACACATACATATATTGCGCTCTACTACGGTATCGAGCACTATTTTTTGGATAACCTTATTAAGACATATATATATATATATATATATACACACACACACACATATACACAAATATATATACACATTTATATATATATATATATATATATATATATATACACACAAATATACATATATATATATATATATATATATATATATATATATATATATATACATATATATATGTGTGTATATATATGTGTATGCATATATATATATATATACATACATATATATATATATATACATACATATATATGTGTGTGTATATATATATATATATATATATATATATGTATATATATATATATATATATATATATATATATATATATATATATATATATATATATATATATATATATATATATATATATATTTGTTTTTATTATCTTGCAAACCATGGCTGTTGTATACCTGGCTAGAAACTCAAATATGGATTGCCCCCATTGTAGCACAAGTCCCAGGTGTCCTTCTTCCAAGGCTCTCTGAAGTAGTAGTGCCGAATACTCAATAAAATTTGTATGGCTGCTGAGCTGCATCACTATGAAGAAATCATATACACATACATGCAAGAATGTAGTAAATGATTTAGAACAGAATATTATGCATGTCACTTACCGTATTCATAGGCGTCATTTAGAGCGCTGCTGAGGAGCCGCTCACGCAGTATGGCATCATCCTCATAACC
Organism: Nerophis lumbriciformis; assembly: GCF_033978685.3. NCBI lineage: Eukaryota > Metazoa > Chordata > Actinopteri > Syngnathiformes > Syngnathidae > Nerophis > Nerophis lumbriciformis. Next base: position 17,117,471 of record NC_084556.2, on the reverse strand, counting down.
AGTCAGAGAGAGTGATATCTCTAAGAAAATCACATTATGGTACAAAACTCACTATTTTGTAGTATTACATATTTTTTCAAGAATATTTAATAAATCTAATGAATGCAACCCTTTTGTTATTGTGTATTACCATTTACAGCGGCAGGAGCTGCTTCTATTGGAATTGTTTTTGTGTACTTCCCATATAGTTCTTTCAGCTGCAGACTTGTTTTAATTTCGACTTTTGCTGCAGCAGCATCCTCTGCCTTTAACTAAGAAAATACAAAAGCGTACTGTTTTTACTTGGTTCTTGAAATACCATTTTCTTTAAAAAAAAAAATAATACATTTGAAAACCAGAAACGATAACAAATCAAAACATATCTTTACCGACACATTTTTGTTGGGAGGTTTAATGATTCGCTCCTGGGCATCAAAGATGTCTTGGAGAAGAGCACGGCCACTGTCAATCACCATGGCCGCCTTACGGTGCTCCTTCACTGAACGCAGTGCCTGGCCAAAAAAATCTACTTTACATCTTGATTATTCAGGACTTAATTCCAGCTTACTTAGATGTTAACATTTTTAGATTCAGCCAAACATGCATATGCACCTTAGACAGATAGTTGGTTATACAGGCAATCATGTGCATAAGGTATTTCACTGTGTTTCTGGGCCATTTTTGTTTGAGATAAGGTTCATTATCCTTCAAAACTGTTAAGCATTTGGTGAGCAACTGAAAAATAAAAGCAAACAAAAGTATTGGAAATAGTGTATCATCTTATGTTGAAGGGGCAAATAAGTGTTATTACCTCAATTGCATGATCACAAGGGATTTGATAGAAGATGAATGGAACCAAGAGGGTATAACAGCTTACTACAGCTTGAATGGCAAAGATGCTGTCATTCAACCACATAGCCAAGTCCATGGCCACCAGTAAGCGTTCACATTCCTCAAGTCTGGCCTCCTACAGACACAAAAAAATTCACATATTTTGTGTTCAAAAGATATAATAAATGTGTTCATAGGAGGAGACCATCAAGTCCGCCTTAAACATTTACCATACTTGTTTTTTTCTGATGACACAATGTAGTGGTTCCAATTGTATTTAACAAATAGAAAACAGTGTGTCATGATGAATGGTGTCAAAAAACTTAGTCAGTGTTCCTCAAGGATCCATCCTTGGGCCTTTACTCTTTTCACTGTAGATGAATAATCTTCTTCAGGCATGGCTAGAGTTTAATATAGAAAGGTACGCTGATGATGCTGTCATTTTAATTTATGGTCATGATACTAAGGAAATTACATCTAAGCTTACAAATGCACTACATAATATCCACAACTAGCTAAGTAACACGTGCCTATTGTTAAATGCAAAAAAAAAAAACCCCCAAAAAAACCCAGTATGCATGATGTTTAGTAAGCGACGAGTAGACAATAAATGGTCCAATGGGTTTTTGGGCAGGGAGGTACTTAAACTAGTCTCTCATTTCAAATATCCTGGAATTATTCTGGATATTTTTTTCATTGAGAAACTTATATTAAAAGTCAGGAACAGAATTAATTTTAATGTTACAAAATGTTAAACAAATGCGAACCCTTAACATCTGATGCGGATTTTTTTTTTTTTTTTTTACTGTATGGTCTGTATGGCGTTAGCAGGCACCACTGTTTTAAAACTTATAGAACAACAGTATAAAAGAGCAATTAAGATATTTGACAGAAAACCTTAATTTTATCGTCATTGTAAAGTTTTAGAAAAATGTGTTTACACTATGAAAACCTGAAAGTATTCAAAAGTGCTATTTTGTATTATAAATGTATGCATTGAACAAAGAGAGCACAGTCTAACAAGTCAAATGTCTTGTGTGGTAAACATACTTGCCCATTATTATGCATATCTGATTCTAATTTTGACATGGACATGCTCCAAGCCCCTGTTACAGACTACAATAATAAAAGAAGAGCCACATGACTTGGCACCAAGTCAGAAGCTAGAGGTGAATGTGAGGTGCAACACAGAAAAACCACCGTTACACAAAACATTCTAGAAAAGGCGTACAAATCTGGAACAGCCCTCAGTCCCAATCAGGGAGAGAAACACACTAAATTGATACTTTCAAGGTAAAACTAAAAGCATGGTTACAAGGAAACCAAACGTGAACATTTTTAACCTATTTCAAAACTGTTGCTATGCTCTGGATTTTGATCTATTTTATTATATTGTGTTGCTGTGTCACTCTATTTTTGTTTAGAAAGACAGCAGATGAAAATTTGCATCTTTGCTATCCATCCATCCATTTCCTACCGCTTGACCCTTTAATCCGGCATATTTACACAACCTCTGGTTTTATTGTGTTCATCAAGGGGCATTGTCCCTTTAAAATAAACAATAATACAATAATACAAGTAAAAAGCACAATATGTTCACTCAGTTGTTAATATTGTTTACAACACTGATTTAAAATGACCTGTTTCCAGACAAATAGTCCGCAGATGCTGCCCCAGTCACAGAGAAGAGAATGCTGCTGTATGTTGATGTCTGTCTCAATGAAGATAGACGTGAGGAAGAGCTGACACAGGAGAGGAGATGAGCTTTCCAGAGCCTTTAAATGCAGCCTTAAAATGGGATAGGAGTCAAATGAGATGAGCTAAGACCAAACTTTAGATATTTATCGGTCTTTTATCCTCACCCTGTTGAAGCAATTCTTTTCCGTGGGCTCTGTGGCCCACTATCAGGGAGGGTGTAGTGTTCCCATAATTCTTTACAGGCGCTCTTTGCGATGGTGTATTGTTTGGTGTGGAATGCCACCTGTAAAGGGAGGCAAATAAAAAGAGTACTTTTCTGGAAATGTACGCAATTGAGAACAAAGCTTATCTACATTGTCTTCTCTCGAATAAGGCAGTTGAACTTGAGGTGAGGGGTATTTGTCCTCTAATTTTACACGATGGGTTTGTATCAAAACAATTGTTACTCTTAGAAAGTGCAAACCAAAAGCTATAGTTTTGATTAATATGGAACAAAAATATGCCAGACACAGGAAGGTATATATAAGTCTAAACTGTCAGGGAAGAGATTATGACAATATTAAGTTATGAATGATTTTAGTCATGAAAATAATATTTTGACAACCAACAATATCCCCTTCATGGGGTTGGTTGTCACACTGTGTCAGAGTGTCTTTAAAAAAAAAAAAATTGTAGGTATTTTAGGTATTTTCCTTTTTTTAATATGTGTATATATATATACTGTATATATATATATATATATACACATATATGTATATGTATATGTATATATATGTATATATATACATATACATATATGTGTATATATATATATATACACATATATGTATATACATATATGTGTATATATATATATATATATATATATATATATATATATATATATATATATATACACACACACACACACACACACACATATATATATATATATATGTATATGTGTGTGTGTATATATATATATATATATATATATATATATATATATATATATATATATATATATATATATATATATATATATATATATATATATATATATATATATATGTATATGTGTGTGTGTATATATATATATATATATATATATATATATATATACATATATATATATGTATATATATATATATATATTTTGTGGAGTCTCACTCAAGCACCGCCTGACAGGTAAGCACCTCACAGGGGAGGAGCCAGGGCATGGAGGCAGAGTGGAACATGGAGGACAACGCCCCAGCCTAGGCCGCATCATTGAGGGGCGGTACATACCGCTGTACCTACTCAATTAGCCTGAAATGCCACCAGCTGTGCGGCCGGGTGGGGCCCAGCTACAAACTTTTCTTCAATCTGCCTAATTCAGGTCTGGCTCTCCTCTGTGTCAAGGCAGGTGCATCAGGTGTTAAGCTTAAACATCCACTATTTCCCCATTAATGACATTACTGGTGAGGTGAGATGTTTACTGATATTATGTATTTCTTAATTTATAGGCAAATCCCTAGGACATTGAAGGAAGTGTGAATTGGGAAAGATTGAGAACCCCGGATGCAAGAGATTTATGTTTAATTGAGACTTTATGTTTGATGCTTACACATCCTGCCCTTCTTAAAAGGACCAGTTCAATAAATAGCCCCTTTCGGCTTCTTGCAAACTGCATCCCGTGTCTTGATGTGAATCAGGTGCCATAATTTATATATATATATATATATATTTTTTTTTTGTTTTGTTTTGTTTGTTTGTTTCTTTGTTTTTTGATAGTCTGTTATTTACAATGAATTTGAAAATTTGAAAAAAACTCAAGCTTCAATGGCTTGAATTTAATATATTAACGACTGTTGCATTTGGGTGAAAGAGGTGTTCCCCCATGATGCAAAAGGAAGGGCAGGAGGCGACAGAACCGGCCTGCAGGGACGCTTAATCCTTAACATTATATGGCAAAATACGAGCAAATTGCTTTGAAGAAAAAAATAAACTAAATGGGTAATACATACAAACAAAGGGAGTATCGAGAAGCTAACATAATAAATACTGTGGTCGAGAGAGGTTCCACCAAACATAACATGTCGCAATAGCAAACAATGACCTCCCAAAGGCAGGGAGGGTGACACGTGTGTATAAAGCTCTCTGAATAGTGAGCTAATTGATTAGTTCCCTCTAAACTAATCAAAGGGAGGAGTGAAATCAATTAGAGCTCCTAGCAGCCACACAGTAAACAAATGAGCGCCAAAAAAGGAAATAGACAATAAACATAATACAAAACTCAAAACCAAAGACATCATGACAATGACTATTGAAAATTGTTTTGATGAAGAATTCACCGGAGTTAGCGGTAGCTAATTGGGACTTATGCAGATCCCAAAAGCAGGTGCCAACAGGTGGGAAAAGTTGGTTTTGCATAAAATTACCCCTTTGCGGTGGTTAGAATTTGAAAGTTGAGATGCCATATAATTTTCAAAAAAAGTGCATATTAGAAAATCCATCACTCCTCTTTTAAAGTTAAAGTACCAATGATTGTCACACACACACTAGGTGTGGCGAAATTATTCTCTGCATTTTACCCATCACCCTTTATCACCCCCTGGTGGGCAACAGCGGTGGCCGGGCCCAGGGAATCATTTTTGGTGATTTAACCAACCCTTGATGCTGAGTGCCAAGCAGGGAGGCAATGGGTCCCATTTTTATAGTTTTTGGTATGACTCGGCCGCAGTTTGAACTCACAACCTACCGATCTCAGGGCGGACACTCTAACCACTAGGCCACTGAGTAGGTTTTGGACAAAGCCCTGTATCTTCTTCAATCCTAAATCAGCCCCTGGAATTAAACCTATAGAGTAACAAATGTGACAACTAACCCCCTGTCCCCCATGTAGATTTGGTAAGACATATAAAGGAGAGCGAAGTGTTACAAAAGAGCGTACCTGTGCCAAATGAGCCCATGTGGAGAGCAGTGACTGCGGCATGGATGCCATCAGTGGGACACTCGTCCCTCCTATGTTGTTTCCCAGTAACTTCCCTTGACTGTTGTATGCCGCTAAAGCAAAAACATACTTCTGGTTGGGTTCCAGCCCCTCCACCTTCAGCTCCCATTCGCCAGAGACTGCTGGTACCTGGAAAAACGCGTTTTTCTTATAATATGCGTCTAAGGGGACATTATGTGCACAAAAATGCCATACAAAATTTCCAGTTCCTGCTAGGCTGCAGTCTCCAAGACGAACTTTAAGGTTGATGCCCTCAGCTGCACGGCCACAGAGTTGATACCAGCAAACCTTGATTGACGTAAGAAGGGGATGAATTTGGTGCACTATACTTTAACTTGATAAAAATAAAAAGGGAATCTCACTTGTTCCTCCATATGGTACGGTGCAGGAGCAAAGGTGAAGGAGTGGTTAGTGCGGTAGATCAAAATAGGAGGAGGGGGAGGGCTTTCCTGTTTCTCTTCCCCCACAATGTTGCCTTCATTTTCAAGTGTATACTTTGGGTTGTTGGCAATGTACAGTTTTCTCTCTTCTATCCCTGCCTTCTCTATTAAAGTGCAGGCTTCCTGGAGGGAGTGATTTTAACAGAACACATACAATCTCAGCATAAATCACTATATATACACACCATACATACGGTATGAATGTGTGCGAACAACCTCTAAAAGACTCTTGATGTCACTGGACTCCTTTGACTTTATCCTGTCATACACCAGCAAAGCTTTCTGAGTCAGAAAAAGTGCTTTGGACACTTTGTTCTTCTTGATCTTGTCCAACAGATCAGACTCTGTGCCTGTATTAATAAAACAATATATCAATGACAGGTGAGTACTTAAGGATTTTGCAAGTCAGGCTCACCTTCATTCAGTTGTGTTAACTTAAGAGAAGCCCGATGGTGGACAATGGTTAGTTCAAGAAGAAGGTCCATGACAAGCGAGGACATTTGTGAAGACGGGCTGGACCGAGACTCTTTAAAATCTGAGTCATTTTCTTCATTTCTTTTATCCTCTTTGCTTCCCTCCTCTGTCTTCTAAAAAGGACGATCATCCAGCCATGACATAGGGGACATAGTTGATGCAAAAATAGTGTTGCAAACAGCATGTACCAGGTAAGCTGCATCGGTGACTGCAGAGCCATCTTGGGGCATTAGTGTGACCACACACTTGACCAGAGCCTGGAAACCCATTGCCACTACCTCACACACCTTCTTAAGAAGATCTTTACATGACCCCTGTAAATACACACATTGTACTGTTTTTCTCCGCACAATCTTCAGGAAGTGATGTAAAGGTTATGCAAATGGTTGGCAGGACATACATACTCTTATCAAAAGAACAATGCAAAAACAAAATACCTGAAGAAGGGAAACTGTCTTTTCACCATCACTTTTGACTTCTTCACATGTAATTAAAGAGAAATAATTAGGGTTTTAAAAGTAAAACATATATACAGTAACATATATAGAAAAGTACTCGTCAGGATTGTCATACGCAGCTTAACAATTCTTACTGCGATCAGCTGCACTCTCTAGCAGTAAGACCACGCTGTGGATCATCTCAGCTGTCTTTAAGCAGTCAATTGTTGCCAGGTCACAGGCGAAGGCCACATCACACTGCATGGATAGACACCATGCCCACTGCATAGGTATAAAGAGAATGTACATTAAGCAGTGGACAAAGCAGAACAAATCAAACAATGTTTATCCGATTAAACAAAGTGCTGAGGTGTTACCTTGTCGTGGTCCTTTGTGAGCTCTGGGTTTGTGAGCTCATCCATCACTATCACCAACTTCAGCTTCCCCCACAGAAAGAGCAAAACATCCCAAACCAGTTCCACATCTGGTCGTGCCTTCTACAAAACACATTTGTGTATGTACAGGTGAAACTCAAAACATTTGAATATAGTGCAAAAATCTATTCATGTCAGCAATTCAACTTAAAATATGAAACTAAAATGTGAATAAACTCATTACATGCAAAGTGAGAGCTGTCAAGCCTTTATATAATTTTGATGATAATGGCTTACAGTTTATGAAAACCTCAAATTTTCAGAGATTTTAAATTTGAGGTTTTCATAACCTGTAAACCATGATCCTCAAAATGATATAAAAAAAAAAAGGCTTGAAATAATTGAGTTGCATTTTATGAGTCTATGTCATATATTAGTTTCACCTTGAAAATGTAATTGCTGGAATAAACTACACAATATTGTTTTTGTTTGTTTCACCTGTGTATACATACAGTACATGCACAGGTCCAGCACTGTTTACAGCCGAGTGTAAAAACCCATGAAACTACAACATTTATAAGCTGTTTTATGAACTTACAGGGGCATAACCACAAACAGCCTTGTGCATAGTCTCTGTCAGGATAATGATACCATCAAGGCACCACTTGTTTCTTTCTGTGGAAAAACGAGATCATGTTATTATTTTAATTAAAATACAAGATAGGAGCTTGCCATAAAAAAAAAGACATTTTTACTAAAGGTCAGCATTAACAATAACTATGCGTACCAGTGTTGACGTCCTCTTTAATCCTTCGCCTCTGGTAAGCCTTAAGAGTGTTGAAACCATTGATTAAGTTGAGTTCATGTTCTGCCTTCCTGAATGAAGGGCCCTCCACCGCCTGACATACACAACCAGCTTTCTTCAAGACATTTGCAATATAACACACTTTTTTCTCATGCAAAAAATGCTACTTACAGACAGAATCTGCAGCATCGGACTGGTGTGTTCAGCAAAAGCTTCCGGTTGCTTGTACTGATACATCAACTTAATGAACCTCACGGCAGCAGTGATGGGCACTTTGTTTTCTCCTGTAGCAAGACAATGATTCAATGGAAACAAAATAGATAGGGTGCCTTTAACTTTGTTGTGTGACACATTCAACAATGACTTACCCGCAATTGCTAATTCCATTAGTGTCGTTGTTGTGGTCAGCGCACTGAGAGGCACACATGGCTGATCGTTACGCTTTTGATCACTAGTACTAGCCACTCCTTGAAAGTACAATATACAAACATTTAGTACAGAGAGTGACACTTTTGGGACACATGTCAATAAAACAGTTCCGAGGTGTCTCAACCCAAAGAGCTGGGCAAAACCCCTTTAAACACCCCTGTTCAGAGCAGACAGTTTTGGGATGTGAGCATGCATGTCGCACGCTGAAAAAACAGGATTCACACAAAAAACTTCAGTCTGAGTCCTAACAAAAAGGAGAATTAACCTCAAAGCTAAGAATATACAGACGCCAGTCGGTACGCCCGACAGTCAAGCCAAGATAAAATAGAATGTGATATCATGGGTGTGTAATGTAACGATCATACAACCAAAATTCAGTTTTGCTTGGCTTTTGGTTTTAACATGATATTGATTCCATGTAGTGGATTTTGATAATGAAAAATGGCTGCTCTTTGCCAAGTTAGCTGTCAAGTCACACATTTTTGACATAGGAATCTCAAAGAAAAAAACGTAATTGTGTAATTTCACACTGAATGGTTGGGCAGGCACTCCAGCCACAAATATGTGTTATCAATCAATTGATAAGTCACTGTTCCATTATAAATCCTCTTTAATGTCCAACTATGCTAGCAGCATTGATTTGTACTGACCAGATAATATACAAATGCCAGCAGAAAAGAGTTCCAGGACCACTTCTTGCAACTCCAGTTCATCCGGTATCCTCGTCTGCAGCGGGCGCATGGAACTGTCCCACAGAGCTTCACAAATGCCCAAGAACTGGGCTGCACTGCAGTCAAAGAGGCCCATCAGCATTCGCTCTGTGGCGTTACGAGGCCATGGTATCTACGGCACACATTTGGTTCAAATGTCAACGACAAACAAAGCCATTTTTGTCAGGCAGCTGTTGTTCTACGGGTGAGAATACTATATTACAGAATGCATGTACGCTTGGATTTTACAGTTTTGACATACATTTGGAAAGTCCTTCAGGGTAGTTTTGGTCTTGATTGTGATATAATGCTTGGGTTTCCTCCTGGTCTCAAACACGGCACGCTTGAACATCTGGGTGGCTAGCTGGAAGAAAAAAAATCATTTTCGGTTTTGGACTATGATTGAAGCATACTATAGCAAAAAGTAGTAGCAATAATAATAATAGAATGAAATGAAAGCTTGTTTAGTGCCTTGATAGAGGCCTCTCTATAAGTCATCTGAGTCTCTTGAGTGGCAGGACCACCATCCTGCTTGTCCTGCTCCGCGAGGTCATTGATTTTTCCAAGAGCTCTCCTGGCAAATTCCTGATAGCATTTAAAAGCACAAATACGATTAAGTAGTAAACAGCACTATTGATTATAGGGACCAAGGTGATCCAAAAGTGTCATCTCTTACCTCTGCCTGCAGAGAAACCTGGTTGGCATAGTAACAGTGACATACAGCACAGTAGAGTGTGACAATCCATGGAAGATGTTTAGCAGTCATGACATGGATGTATGGCTCTAAACTCAGGCTTGACCACAAAAGGTACTCAAGTGCCTTAAAGAAAACAGAAGAATAATGTTGATTGTTATTATCAGGGAAAAAAAACTGTGCTGGAAGACGACTGCCCGGTATTTTTAATCAGATTAATCACAGGGTTCAGTGTATTAATTTCAATTGATCAGGAATAAATATCACTCATTTCAATATATATTAATTGTATTTTACTTTTGTATGAGCATAAAAACTGTTTTTTAGGGCTGCACCTAACGATTATTTGAATAGTCGACTAGTCAGCAATTATTTTCAACTATAGTCAACTATAGTCAACGATTATTGCTAATGATCTGCTGTACATGTTTGAGTTTCACGTTAATTTTAATTGATTTTAAAACTCATAGTAAATTAAAGTGTAACAAAAAAAACATAAATTACTGAGAGATTAGTGGTTTTGCTTTATTTAAAAAAAGTACATTATCACAGTGAAAAATAAATTAACAGACCTAAAGTATAGCGCAAGATGTCCTGTAAACATGACATTCAGTGCAAAAAGTATTTGCAATACATTATGGCACTTTATTCGGGCTGTGTGGAATACTATACTCTTTTTTTTAATTTTTTTTTTTTTTTTATTGTTTTATTATTATTTTTAAGTATTTACCTGGTTTTTGAACTCTTATTTAATTACCTGAATGTTAATGAATCTGTAATGGTGATCCTGACTGTTCTTTGTTGTTATTGTTAATGTTATTGTTATTTGATTGTCTGTACACACCAACCTGTCTGAAATTAGCCTTTGGCTAAGACCTGACATAATTACATTTTATGTATGTAATGTATATAATGCATTATTTTATGTCCATTAATATGTGCGGTCCCTATTTTAAATAAATAATTGAATCAAATTTAATTGAATCCAGTACTGTTAGGGTTATTTAGCTGCAATGATTTACCTAAAGGAATAAAAGTGTAAAAATTAACATTCCTGGTGGTCTATCAATTAATATTTTATTAAGCGACTGTCAACAATAACACATTTTTGTTGATAATTTTTATAATCGACATGGTTATTTATGTCGACTAATCGTAGCAGAGATACTGTTTCTATAAACTAACAGTTATCTGCATTAATGTCAACCTGTTAGTCCTTAACTTGTTATTCAAGTGCTATTTTAAGATGGAAAAATAGTCCTTCCTGCAGAATCTCTGTAAAAATGTATTTTTGTGTACTCAAATTTCCCATGGAGAGGATCATTGTGCGTTTAGCGTGTTCCATATTGACTAGTTCGGTTCTGCGGCCTATCACTAACGGATCAACTGCACATTTGCACGTGCACAACATTTTCACTACTTGGACAAACTGCCTGATATGTGTTGCCAGAGTCATTTCAGGGATTTTGAGTCATTCTGCACCGAAGATGGGTCAGTTAGATTTACATTTTGTTTTTTAATTGAATTAATAATGGATGCATCCACTTTTGAAGGGGACCTATACTGCAAAACCAACTTTTCTTACATATTGGTACATGTTTTTGTTTATTTGGGAGCTGCATAAATCCCAAAATTTTAAAATCAAACCATCGCGGCAAGGCGGAGACATTTATAAAACAACATTTCCTTCTTTCGTACTTCCTCCTAACAAGCCATTTTAAAAGTTCCCCATTATTGAGATTTTTCCCATTGATGACTTAGGCAAATACCTACATATATGGTAAAGTGTTACTGGAAGAGCTTTGCACGAGTCCGCCATTGTAGTCAGTAGGTTCCTCCTTTTTCTCTATCCTCTTGTTGCTGGGCAGACTAGCTTGTACATGCACATGAATCCTCCACTGTTGCCATTTCTAATACACAGTAGCATATAGTTCAAACTAGGGATGTCCGATAATATCGGACTGCCGATATTATCGGCCGATAAATGCTTTAAATGTAATATCGGAAATTATCGGTATCGGTTTCAAAAAGTAAAATGTATGACTTTTTGAAACCCCGCTGTGTACACGGACATAGGGAGTAGTACAGAGCGCCAATAAACCTTAAAGGCACTGCCTTTGCGTGCCGGCCCAATCACATAATATCTACGGCTTTTCACACACACAAGTGAATGCAAGCATACTTGGTCAACAGCCATACAGGTCACACTGAGGGTGGCCGTATAAACAACTTTAACACTGTTACAACTATGCACCACACTGTAAAACCCACACCAAAACCCACACCACACCCACACTGTAAAACCCACACCAAACAAGAATGACAAACACATTTCGGGAGAGCATCCGCACCGTAACACAACATAAACACAACAGAACAAATACCCAGAACCCTTGCAGCACTAACTCTTCCGGGACGCTACAATATACACCCCCCGCTACCACCCCTCCCCCCACACCTCAACCCCGCCCACCCCAACCCCGCCCACCTCAACCTCCTCATGCTCTCTCAGGGAGAACATGTCCCAAATTCCAAGCTGCTGTTTTGAGGCATGTTAAAAAAAATAATGCACTTTGTGACTTCAATAATAAATAAGGCAGCGCCATGTTGGCATTTTTTCCCATAACTTGAGTTGATTTATTTTGGAAAACCTTGTTACATTGTTTAATGCATCCAGCGGGGCATCACAACAAAATTAGGCATAATAATGTGTTAGTTCCACGACTGTATATATCGGTATCGGTTGATATCGGAATCGGTAATTAAGAGTTGGACAATATCGGAATATCGGATATCGGCAAAAAAGCCATTATCGGACATCTCTAGTTCAAACTTATATTTGTCAGTAGAGTCCATATTGAAGCACTAAAAAATACAACATGGTTGAAAAAAATCATAATAGGACCCCTTTATGCATTAATTTTGACAGCCCTACATTTGATCAATTAAAATGTTTTTTTTTTTTTATTTAAATCAATTTAGGATAAATGCAAAGTTTTACGCAGTATTCTTAATTGTTGTACATGTATAAGAAAGAAGTTTACTAAGGTATAATACAATTTTAATAAAGTAAATTGATGCATGAAAAGGGCAATACTGCCACCTAGTGGTGTTTTATGGGTATTGCTGGTATTAATAATGCCTTCCAATATTTACAATTAAATGCATTGCTCATATTGTGCTGAGCAGCCAAGACCCTTTTCTGTGGTGGCATTACAAAAACACTTTTGATGCAAGTCCAGATTGCTGAAGTTTTGATTGACATGTCACAAGATGATGGTTGGAACCCCAAATTTTGTTTGACTTCCCATAAAACAATTGGTTGTTCTCCAAAATGTGTTTAGGGCCATTCGACTTCTGGAAGCTCCACTGTACCCCTGCGCAGCAATACGTACCTTTGCATTATGATTCACTGTCATCAGGTAGCGGCAGATGCTGTAGATGTGCAAAGTACCTGTAATAACATTTCGAGGTTCAATTTCATGATAAACAGATACCTTTTGCAGCCACTGATTACCATTATAAATCTGCCAACAGAGGTGCTCGTGTGGCTGAAAAGCCTGCATCATTATCCTGATGAATTTCAGCACATCCAGCAGTTTTGAAAGCCCCTTCTCACTGAGGACCATGGGCCTTTTCTCCAACTCAAATATGCACAATGCACAGCCCAGCATTGAACGGACCTACGGAAACACAATCCAGAAATTTACATTATCAACAATGTTTCTGACTTTCATTTAGAAGCTTGATTGTAGCATGCCCAAACACACTGTGTGCAGAGTACCTTCATGCTAAAGATAGCTTGGTCTGTGTCAAAACCTTCAGGGAAGAAGCAGGCCAGGAAGTGGTCCAGATCTCTAATGTCACTTATACTGGTTGAGCAGAACTGAATCAGGTGCAGACCGTAGCCTTGGGACAGAGCCAGCTGATACAACTGCAAAGACACAGGAAATAGCTAAAGCACTAAATAATTCATAGAAAAATACAAAATAAATAAATGAATAAAGTAAAAATAAAAATCTTCCATAAAATCTAAATATATGTATATACTGTAACCAAGTCATTTCTGGCTTCAGTCTACCTTTAATCCAGCGAGAAAATCTCCTATCCGTACCATGCCCTCCTGATACAATGCAGAAGGCAGACGACGTTTATAGTTTTGCCAAATCTCTGCCAGCAACATATTCCTGCAAATGTTATGAAATGAAACATGTAAAATGATCCATAAATAATATATACAAATTGCTCTTAATATGATTACAATGGAAACCGTGTTGATTATACTGAGCTTCACTAAAAATATTTTTTGTCAACAAGGAACCCAGCAGGCACAAGACATTAAAACATTGAGAACATTTGTTGAATTAGGGCTGACGTTGAGCAACTCAAACATAACGTTGAAACAACATGCTTTTTGACGACGTTTATTCAATGTTGGGTTCTGACATTGATTTGACCATTGAATTATGATCAATTCCCAAACAGTATTCTACAACACAAATGCAACGTTGAAACAACATGCTTTTTGACAACTTTTATTCAATGTTAGGTTGTGACGTTGGTTTGACCTTTAAAATGTTGTCATTTCCCAACCAACAATGTGGATCCAACATTGGACATCAATGTTGTCTCAACTTACGAATACAACTATTTCGCAATGTCGTTTTAAATTCAGTTTCAAAAGACATGTTCAGTCGTGGTCAAACGTTTACATACACTTGTGAAGAACATAATGTCATGGCTGTCTTGAGTTTCCAATAATTTCTACAGCTCTTATTTTGTTGTGATAGAGTGATTGGAGCACATACTTGTTGGTCACAAAAAACATTAATGAAGTTTGGTTCTTTTATGAATTTATTATGGGTCTACTGAAAATGTGACCAAATCTGCTGGGTCGAAAGTATACATACAACAATGTTAATATTTGGCTACATGTTTCTTGGCAAGTTTCACTGCAATAAGGCACTTTTGGTAGCCATCCACATGCTTCTGGCAAGCTTCTGGTTGAATTTTTGACCACTCCTCTTGACAAAATTGTTGCAGTTCAGCTAAATTTGTTGGTTTTCTGACATAGACCACCGAACTTTCCTCCAGAAGGTCTTATCTTTGTCCATGTGATGTCAGATTAAACAAAAATTCAGCTCTTTGGCCACAATACCCAGCAATATGTGTGGAGGAGAAATGGTGTGGCCTTTAATCCCAAGAACACCAAACCTACCGTCAAGCATGGTGGTGGTAGTATTATGCCCTGGGCCTGTTTTGCTGCCAATGGAACTGGTGCTTTACAGAGAGTAAATGGGACAATGAAAAAAGTGGATTACCACCAAATTCTTCAGGACAACCTAAAATCATCAGCCCGGAGGTTGGGTCTTGGGCGCAGTTGGGTGTTCCAAAAGGACAATGACCCCAAACACACGTCAAAAGTGGTAAAGGAATGACTAAATCAGGCTAGAATTAAGGTTTTAGAATGGCCTTCCCAAAGTCCTGACTTAAACGAGCGGACAATGCTGAAAAAACAAGTCCATGTCAGAAAACCAACAAATTTAGCTGAACTGCACCAATTTTGTCAAGAGGAGTGGTCAACAATTCAACCAGAAGCTTGCCAGAAGCTTGTGGATGGCTACCAAAAGTGCCTTATTGCAGTGAAACTTGCCAAGGGACATGTAACCAAATATTAACATTGCTGTATGTATACTTTTGACCCAGCAGATTTGGTCACATTTTCAGTAGACTCATAATAAATTCATAAAAGAAGCAAACTTCATGAATGTTTTTTGTGACCAACAAGTATGTGCTCCAATCACTCTATCACAACAAAATAAGAGCTGTAGAAATTATTGGAAACTCAAGACAGCCATGACATTATGTTCTTTACAAGTGTATGTAAACTTTTGACCACAAGAGTATGTATAATCAACATTGCACCAATGTCTTGTGCCTGCTTATCATACTTGCCAACCCTCCCGGATTTTCCGGGAGACTCCCGAAATTCAGCACCTCTCCCGAAAACCTCCCGGGACAAATTTTCTCCCGAAAATCTCCCGAAATTCAGGCGGAGCTGGAGGCCACGCCCCCTCCAGCTCCATGCGGACCTGAGTGAGACAGCCTGTTTTCACGTCCGCTTTCCCACAATATAAACAGCGTGCCTGCCCATCACGTTATAAGTGTAGAATGATCAAGGGCGAGTTCTTGGTTTCTTATGTGGGTTTATTGTTAGGCAGTTTCATTAACGTCCTCCCAGCGCGGTAACAACACACAACAACAGCAGTCACGTTTTCGTCTACCGTAAAGCAGTTTGTCTGCCGTAAACAGCAATGTTGTGACACTCTTAAACAGGACAATACTGCCATCTACTGTACATGCATATGTGACAATAACATCTAGGGCTTTTAGAGAGTAAAGTGCACAACTGCGCACACAACAAAGAGACGAAGCAGAATGCATCATCAGAGAGGGTGTTCAGCATGGTTAGAAAAATAGCGACAGAGAATAGAACAAGGATGGACAATTCAACCCTTAACTCAACAATGAGTAGATGAGTGTTATGTGTGTGTATATGTGTAAATAAATGAACACTGAAATTCAAGTATTTCTCTTATTTATATATATATATATATATATATATATATATATATATATATATATATATATACACATATACATATATATATATTTTTTGTTATATATATATATATATATATATATATATATATATATATACATATATATATATATATATATATAAATAAAATAAATATATATATATATATATATATAGCTAGAATTCACTGAAAGTCAAGTATTTCATATATATATATATATATATATATATATATATATATATATATATATATATATATATATATATACAGGGGCGCCGCTAGGGATTTTGGGCCCCATGAAAATAATCTTTACAGGGCCCCCAACACAGTGTCATTATTTTTTCTGTATTATAATTTCATCATCATTAGGGGCCTCTCTGGGCCCCCCTCCATCATGGGCCCCTAGAATCCGTCTCCTTTACCCCCCCCCCCTTTTTGGCGCCCCTGTATATATATATATATATATATATATATATATATGAAATACTTGACTTGGTGAATTCTAGCTGTAAATATACTCCTCCCCTCTTAACCACGCCCCCAACCACGCCCCCCTCCCCCACCACACCTCCCGAAATCGAAATCTCAAGTTTGGAAAGTATGCTGCTTATAGATCTGTTCTTGTTTTGTGGTGCATTTTGCTTATTTAAAGTAACATTTGTCGAATATCAGTATAAATATTAGTTAAGATTCGAAAACTAGTCCTGCATGGAAATATATTTTTTGGAAAAACAAAAAACAAAAACAGTTTTGATGCTGATTTCAAATACTTAACTTTGCTTAAAATGTCCACTATTTGTAGTGCATGTTAAAACTTCACCAACAATTGTTTTGTATAAATATACTCCAAAATTGCAATAGTATCCTGTAGTTATTAGTAACTAACCACAGCAGATAAGCAGTCTGCTTAACATAGAAGGTAATTTTATGTAACTTTAATATAACTTTAAAAGTAATCCAAAATAATATCGATGTCGATTTGAGCATGAAATGTAAACCTCCTGAAGAATAAAGTGTGGCTAGCTGAGATAGGCTCCAGCACCCCCCACGACCCAAAAAGGGACAAGCGGTAGAAAATAGAATGGATGGTGGATAGCTAACAAGCTAGTAGTTCCATGAGCAGTCACAGCGAGCTTACCCTTTAGCAAACGAGACGTTGTCACGGCTGGGCGACGACGCGACTCGTTTCATTATTGTCATAAACGAGCCAATATCTCGGTCAAAAGATACAATGACCGGGTTTCTTTTGTCAAGTTTTCCATAATAGCTAGCGGGTAATCCCACCGTCGCCATTTGAGTGGTTTTAACCGGCGAAAAACAAGTCTGGAGAAGGGCATGTCACCATGGCAACGGCGCTAACTAAACCGACGCCATTGCTTGTGACGTTGCAGTCCGGCTGGAGAAAAAAGTCGGAATTCTTCCTGTCTTTATTGGTCTGTATGGAAAACAACCGAAATGATGTGTGCTTTAAAAACTATTCTGTGTGTGACAACACTACCTTTGTTCTTAGTTTATCAACCTATTATCACATACATTATACATTTGAGATAGTGACCATTAAAAACTCATAAGTGGGCTAGTGTACTGCAATGGGTTGGTAATTTCATTTACTAAAATCATGAATGGTGGAGCATTCGTTGTTGAAACATTTGGGGGTTCCGCTGAGGTTTTGATTTCAGAATTGTGTGGTCATCCCTACCCCTATCAAAATAGTAACATGCTCTAATTATAGTCCAGACATTTATTTACCTATAAATAAACCACAAAGAAGACAGGACGCTATGGGATGCATCTAAAATCTCAATACTTATATATTACAACTTAATTTTCTTTTAACTTTTGCAACCCCTGGCAAAAAGTATGGAATCACTTGACTTGGAGGATGTTCAGTCAGTTGTTTATTTTGTAGAAAAAAATAGACAGAAATTACACAACTCTATAGTCATTTGAAATGGCAACTTTCTTGTCACGGCCAGGGCGCATCCCAATGCGCACTCAACTGGGCGCTCTGCTGATTGCGCCACTCCGGCAGAGGCTGCGCCAGTGCACAGCTGCAATCAATCAGTGGCAATCAGCACACCTGAAGCTGATCATCAGGCCTGCCTTCATAAGCCTGCACAAACTGCTATCCGGCGCTAGAACAGAGCAATCTGTTCCTGTACAGTAAGCCGAAATTCTCCACGCTAGATGCATACTCTCTCGGTTTCTCCCTCTTCGTGTTTGATTGGTCCCGTGTCCCCCTTGTCTCTTGCAGCAACCCTTCCTTCGTTCCCACGTGACAAGCTGTGTGTCTCGTCTCGCCCCTGTGTTCCCCTCTGGTTCTCTGGCTGCCTCTTGGATCTTGACCTCCCACCTGGACACAGACCTTTTGACGCCTCTCTATCGCCCCCAACTTCCTGTCGGCCTCTCGGATCTACGAGCTTGCCCTGCCCCTTTTGGACTTGCCTCTCGCTCAACAGCTAATCTCCACACAGATGCACACACATACACATTTTGATTATTTACAGACATAATTTATTATTTATATATACTGTGATGTGTGGGCACAAACCAACCTCCCAGAGACAGTTCTGTTAATGTTCAAACGCAGCGGCGTTGGTTTATTCAGCAACTTTTCTGAATGCAGGTTAACTTAGAGTTCTCCCGATTGGGGCTTCCATTGAAACAAACAAATTATCGCATTTTTTATGCCTTGATCAGGTCTCCTAAACTGCCTGGAACATAGAGCAGATAAATCTCTGATCAGTGCAAAGTTCAATAAATCACAGCATTCAATGAATCCAACATATTACACATTTAGCAGACTAATTTACAAACTATATTTCAGTGGCGCAACACACTTACCGCCCGATGGGAGCAGACCTTTCCCAGCAGGGAGCCAGCCACACAATGAGTCATACGCTGAGGTGCTATTTAAATCAAACACAGTGATTGCCAACCTGACACAGCTGCCTTGGGGCAGGTGGCCACACATCAGCCTGATTGAGAATAAAATTAGAGATGTACTTGCCTTCAATGACCACACCTAGAGGTTGGCGTAGTTTGACTGCCTGGTGCATGCTTTCCTTGTGATGGCTGGCCCTCTGCCTATTCTCACCTGTTCGGAGGTAATGTGATGCTCCACAATACATACATACATACATACATACATAGAGCTAGTAATACGCCCCTGTTGTCTGTGCCGTCTCCTTTCCCCGCCGTACACATTTCTGGCTTCAAGAAACACTAAAATAAATCAAGAATATAAATTGTGGTAATAACAGTTTAATTTTCTAGATCAAACTGAGTGAAAATCATAGAATCATTCAATTCTGAGGAAAAAAAGTATATACCCGGTACATTTTAGTTTCCAAAGCTAACACCTGCATTAGGTTAAATCTGCTCATTAGTCTGAAGTTAAAAGGAAGTGTTCACACTTTGGAGAGCTGTTGCACCAGGTGGATTGACATGAATCATATCTCCTACACAAACAGTTGTTAATGGAAACCATAGAAAGGATTATTAAACTTCTGCAGAAAGATAACATGCGATGTCATGCTCTTAGCATTACAAGAATCATAACAGTTGCCAGTGGCGAATAATAATCCCACCCAGAAGGCAGATTGGCACTGGCATATAAAGCTCTATGATTGGTGATCAGACGCCGGTGAGTTTCCTGATCACTAATCAGATGCTTCTAGCAATCAGAAAGTAAACAAAGGGAGGAAAAGTTCGCCGGGAACAGAACTAAACACTAAACATAGGGAAACCACAAACAAAGGCAAAACAATAAAAATGCAATTGTGTCCAAATATTGGGCTAATTTTAAAGTTTGATTAAATAATGCAAGCGAGTAATAACCTCTGATTAATCACAATTTAAAGGTGTAATTATTCTGATTTAAAAAATTATAATTTGACAGAACTACTTGGTGAGAGTTTTTACAGCATTATACCATAAGTACAACTTTAGAATAGCTTTTGTTGGGGTTTTGTTTCAGCCACCTGCAGACAAAGAGGATGATAACATTGAAATGTGTCATGATGATCAAAAATGGAATGACATACATCACATTGGATGGGACTCCATATTTGGTATCTGAGCTTACAGCAAAAATGATACAGGCTTTAGATGCCACCTAATGCTGCGCCATACAAACTCATCACTTCCCATTCAAGCCTCACATCCACTTCGCTCGCAGTCCTAAAGCTTCTGGCACTGGCAGGCCGGCAGGCTAATGCTCTGGCAGTTGGTCCTCATACAAACATGTGCGCTTGGACCCAGACGGGGGCATTTCCTGGGTAGAGCACATAGGCAGCATCAGCAGTATTCACAGCCAATGTCACATCATGAGGGAGAGACACCGACAGAGAGACAGCCAGCCAGCCACAACAATGAGGGCAATGGTCGGATAAACAGTTGACAGTATTGTTCTGGAAAGATCAGCCTGTTGGCAGTGCAAGTGGGTTGTTACGGGAGGTGGGGGAGACGTGGACACTCGGGATGAGATGGGAGGGGAAAGCGCTATAAATGTGCAGCGGAAAGGCACAGTGAGCACACATCTGACACCAAATCAGACACCTCATCTCTTTCCAGATACTCATCATGGATATCCCCATCCAGTACCCCTGGTACCGCCGGGCCTTCCCGTACAGACGTACCGACCTGTCCTTTGCCGAGTCTCTCACGGATTGGCCTCTGGTCTGGCCTTTCCCGTGGTCCTTCGCTTGGATGCGTCCCTCCTTCATGCGCTGGTTAAACTGGCCCGAGAACGGACACAGTGAGGTAATCCATGACTGAGGCATTAGTAGTAGTCCAAGTACAGGCTTCTCAGTATTGTGTCTATGCAGATGCACGTGGAAAAGGATCGCTATGTGATTTATCTGGATGTGAAGCATTTCTCACCGGATGAGCTGAGCGTCAATGTCAGCGACGAGTTCATCACAATACACGCCAAACATGAAGACAGACAGGTTGGTCGAGCACCTTTGACCGCAATTGAAAGATCGACACGTGGCGACCGATTGCTTGTCTGTTCTAGGACGACCATGGCTTCGTGTCCAGGGAGTTCCTGAGGAAGTACAGGCTCCCCTCCGGGATATCGTGTGCTGACATCACCTCCAGCTTGTCGGTCGACGGCGTGCTGACTATCACCGCGCCCAGGTCTTCACCCGGCCCAGAGCGCAACATTCCGATATCCTGTGAGGATGGATCAGCTAAACAGAAAATGTAGAGCCGCGTCGGAAAAGGAAGCATCCGACGCAGTTTCACGATACTAATCCTCACGATTACTAAAAGTGTGTTTGTATTTAACTTGTTTTGTGAGCAGGTGAGTTCATGTATAGGTGGGGCAGCCATGTCTAGTGTAGAGCCTGCTAATAAACTAGTATCTAACTTACTACTATTGTCACATGCCTGCAAAACATAGATTCATAGGTTAGGGTACTATCAAAAAGATGCACAGCCAATATTGAAAACCAAATATTACACCACCTTGAATGTAAAAGTGCTAACATTTTCAACTGGATCCAAACAAAAAAATGATTGTTATAGTGCCTGGATGAGTGAGTCCATTTTTTTCTACGTGTGTGTGTGTGTGTTCTCCAGAGGCGTCGTTTGTGTATTAGCTCGGGACCATGGGTGTGCTTCACTGAGAAGGGGTAAACAGGTATTGGATGAAGAAGGAAACTATTGTAATAATGATATAACCTGTATTTATGTATGTGTGTGTCGCATGAGTGGGAACGAGCTCGATGATGATGATGATGATGATGATCCCCCTAGGAAATGGTAACAATCCCCTGGTATAATTAACTGAAAATACATAGAATAAACATTGAAATATAAAACGAAAGTGTCTACTGAGTGTCTTTACAAAAGTGTTTATTTTCTTTCTTCTTCAATGCTATAGTACAGACATGAGTCGAAATCAGTTTCTTTACATCTTATAGAGCAAGGGTGTCCAAAGTGCGGTACGAGGCTATTTGCGGCCCGGAGTTAACTTTTTAACGGTCCACAGCACAATAGTTATCATTCTAATTTTGCAGATATACACCTCAATTCCAAATAATTTGTTACTTGACAAATGATACCTGTTAGCATGCTAGCTTTTTTCCTTTTTTTAGCTAATTTAGTAGGTATACATATGTTAGCATGTTAGCATTTTAAACAGATTTTTCAGGTACACGCCTCAGAGTAAGATATTTTGGTACTTGACGCATGTTACAGTTAGCATTTTAGCATGATAACATTAGCATCTTAGCTTTTTGAGCAGGTATACACCTCAGCATGTGCATTCTATTGAAAATCTAAAACATTAGTACAGTTAAGTCATCAAATTCAGGACTACATCGGCTTATGAGTTTGATTGCTTCTGTAACCCAAAATAATCATATCGCAAATCAATGTTCCCCATTGAAATTAATCAAGTTATTCCGTGCTGAGCCATACTAAAACACCACAATTTCAACCTGTAACATGCTTTTAAATAAGAACAACTAACTTCTAAACAACAAATATTGTATCAAGTACAGGACCATCCCTGGCTAATTTGGAGCCCTAAGCAGAATTTATTTTGCCCCCCCCCCACAACAACATTTTCACAAACGAAACGATTCTTATAGTATTTAATTTAAAAAAAGCATATTTTGGACCTAATTAACAGTTATTTTGGATGCAAAAAAATGATTTCACAAAAATAAAACATAAATTGGCAAATTGGCAAACCTTTTTGCCTTAACACTCTGCAGGAATCAAACCCAGTATGTCTGATATACTGGACACATTAATAATACCATGGAAAATTTGCTATTACATTCTTATCAGTGACAGAGCAGGAAGGAGCAAGGAATAAGTTTGTGAAAAAATTTCATATTAAGCGCCATATTAATTGACCTAATCGTGCAAAACGGGGCCCTGAGATCTGTGACAGGGAGGAGCAGCCCTCATCAAATACAATACAATAGAATGTAATATATACAACTACAATCATTGGATATTTTGGGGTTCACTGTGACATTTGTGTTGCGTTTCACGTCATAATTGTGCTGGTCGCGGCACAGGGTGCAGAGACGGCAGGCAAACTGCAGGTAAAAAGTATTTAATAGCAAAAATATTGCAGCAGGGAAGTGCGCTAAAAGACCAAACAGTCACAGGAAGCATGGACAAACAAAGTGATGGCAAAAGGAGGCAAAAAGAAATAAAATACTAGAAACTAATAATAATGTCATGAGAGGTCATGACAATTCGCTACGTCCACTAGCAATGGGGAGGCTTGTAACCCAAATTTTTGCTCACAGCCTAAAGCATAACAATTAGTCAAAAGACAATTATATGCTGAGCCAAGGTACCACTGTATTCATCAAATTATTTATCACTGTGATTGGAGTTTGCATGTAGCGAAAGGCGGCGATATCAGAAACAGTGCAATTCTAAACCACTGCAAACTACCAAAAAATGTTTGCATTTCAAATGTTTTGATTTGCTTTTGAACATGCATGTGTACCAATTATATAATTGTGTAAGGTAAAATAACCAGACGGTTGATCTCTTCCTAGTTTTATACCAGTTCAGTTACAGTAAAAGTCCCATTTCTGTAGGCAAAAAAAAGGAGAAAACAAATCAACTTTGGCTTTTTACTGTGAATGAGTTGTGTACTGTGCAGTTTGTACGTGTTTACTCACGGTCGTCTTCACTTCTGTGTTAGCTGGCATGAGAGGATGCACCTCCTCCACCACAGTGCTGGGAAAGTGACCGAGCCGAGCCCCCTGTTCTCCGTCCTGGACCTGTGAAGATGGCATTTATGATGCTTCTTGTGAGCAGTGACTTTTAGCATGAGAGTGCGAACCAACATTCTGGAATTACATGAATAAATATAAAAAAGCTGCTGGCGATGTGTTTGATGGAGAAGCATCTGGAAAAAGATACCATAAAAAGCCACTCTCCAAAGTAACTGCAGTACATTATTACATTACTTCATAAAACTGCTGTAGTTATTAGCTGTACATTCAATGGTATTGTTTTTATAAAATATGACTTATCTAACAGTTTGTTTTTCTTTTAAAAGACATGTTACATGTTCAAATTGTGGTGTTTTGGGGGGTTGCAAGCACCAATTAAATAGATTGTAATTAATTTAAATGGGAGATGTTGATTTATGACACAAGTGTTTTGGGTTAAGAGCTTCGTCACAAAACAAATTAAGCTCGTAAGTTGCGGTACTACTGTGTTTGTTAATTCTATGTTAAAAACTCACTCTTGTTACTCAAACAAGTCATCTATGCCATAGTAACTTTGTACAAAGAAATGCCTGCGAAGGTCTAAAATACATTTTGATAAGTTCATTACAGCATGTATATACCGGTAATCAGATTTAGAGTTAAAAATAGACATTTAAAGTCTTTTTGATAAAGCTTTAACAAAAAATGGCACCGATTCGTAGGGATGGGGACCGAAACCCGGTTCCATGACTTACACGGTAATATCCACACCGAAAAAAGATGTAGCTATCAGAGCTTTAGTTCGGTGTTAAGTGAAAGTAAACTCAGCCCACTCTTTGTATGCAGCTATTGCTTTTACTTACACTTCCAGCCCAGAAGAGGTTGCCAGTGTCCTGCAGCATGGCGTAGACATAAACCAGCTGCCCCTGCCTGATGGAGATGAACCTGCAGTCTTCGGGGTTATAGTCCTGCGTAGCACGAGCTATCAGGATGGCATCTGTACAGCAATAACAAAAATAGTGAAAAAAAGACCTGATGGTATTTTAATGTAAAAGGTACTTACAGCTGCAGTCCGAGTCTGCACAGAGTTTCCGGGTGGAAAGTTTAGTCATCTGTCTTCCAGCATCAGAGGTCGGCGTGAGCAAAAGGCCAATTAAGATAACCAGAAAGAATCTGCAAAGAGTCATGTCTGCACCCACTGATCTTCAACACTCTTCTTCGGAGCTTTTGCAGGAGGTGTTGGGATTTTGCTCACTATTTCTACCCCCAATCTACTCCCTCTTCTACTTGCATACACAGAAGTCCTTTGAAAGTCGGTAAACAGGATGAAGGGATGAGAAGGAGGGGGGCGGGAAGGGGGTGCAGATTCGACAACCTCATACTTGTGTTCTGACCTCAAACCCGCCCCCTTTTTTCCATCCCCACTGGCCCACTGTGCTCACACCTGAGTGAGCATTCATCCTTTCAGACAACTTTTGTCTGTTTTTTCCTTTCCTTGTTCCGCCTCTAGGTGCCATCTTGGTGCCCCTTACACTACTCTCTCTCCCTTTCTTCCTCACCTCTCTCTGTCACTCTATCACTGCAAGAGGCGGAGCTTCTAGGTGTATTTACATACTGTGTAGTTCCACTGCTAAGGGAACCAGCTGAGCCTCTCCTGTGCAAACACACACACACACACACACACACACACACACACACACACACACACACACACACACACACACACACACACACACACACACACACACACACACACACACACACACACACACACACACACACACACACACACACACACACAAACACTCGCCAAACAGGAAGACTATTAATCTACAGCGCGAGTTGGACTCTCAGGTAAGATCGACTCACTGATTTCTGCTACATTGCTCAGAATTCAATAATTTCTTAAGAATTAAAATATACTTAAACATGACAGTATTGTGGCAATAGTATGTTTATGTCCATTTTTCCCCACTGTAATCAAGATGTATTCTTTATATTATTGAAGGTATTTTATATGATATAGCCTGCACTTACAGTAGGTATACATTTACTAATGTTTCTGCCAATTTTGAATTAAATTTTATATACGTTAAATTACTAGCCGAAATACAGACCATCCAAAATATACATTTGTTGAAGACTAAACTTCATATCTATTTATTTAAAGCTGCGTTTGTTATTTAAGATGATGGTTACACTATTATGAATTTTGACTTTATTTTTATTTCTCTATTTTTCTGCACCATAGCTAATGGAATCAGCTTTACAAATAAAGTTTGATTTGATATCACTGAACAAGCTATCTAAAAACTATACTATATACTATAATATTTTTCCACCAAGAAAAGAGTAACATGGTGAACACAGGACATGACCAAACTGCCATCAAGCGCTCTGAGGTGAAAGATTAAATAAACCTACTTCCTGCTACTTTTCCCACATCTACTGTAATTGTAGGTACACCAACACAATATAAGATCATATACAAGAATAGTATGAAGAATTGTGTCTTTACAAAGTTAATAATGCTTAGTTTTGCTGTCAGAAAGGTGGTAATTTAACAGTGTGTTTATTATTGTGGTTGCATTGTCGTGTTGTTTGAAAGTACTTTGAAAATACTACATTTCCTCGCCCTCAATCATTAACTAAAGGAACTTTTGTTGACTTTTAATGACGTGTTTGGTGGGTAATAACTGTGGAATTCAAGGAAGGGGGTTAATCAAAACAGTGACAATAGTGGAGCTGGAATTTCGGTCAGAACATAACAAAAGCGCCTGTCAGACAAAGGAGCGTGTGAGATTCGATTACGAGAAAACAGCAAATGGGATACCGTCATGATCTTGTCTGTCCTGTATTTACAGTTGGTTCATTATTATGTTTGTGTGCACACAGGGGAGAAGGATTGAATGATACCAGCATCAGCACCACGTGGAAGAACAAGGATTTTCAAGACAAGCCTTTAAGGAAATAAATGGTGTGTGATCACAAACTTATCTTGGACCTATGATGATGTCCTCTGACTGACTCCTGCCATTTGGAGAACATGTTCACCCCCAGGAAGGACAGTCTTCCTTCCCCCAGCCTGGAGGACTCCTTCTTCCCTCTTTCGGCGACCTCTTCCATCTCTCTTTCTTTCGCCCTCCCTGCATCGATGATGACGAACGGTGGCATCGACACTGGAGGGGGCATTGAGACGGACCTGATTCTGGCAGCAGAGCTGGGGCAGGCCCTGCTGGAGAAGAATGAGGAACTGGCCGCTGCTCTGGAGGAGAAGGAGAGGGAAGTGGAGGTAAGACTTTAGATGTCTAATTTTGAATATATAACTGCAGTACATACTTTAGCTATGGATCAATGCATTCAAATGCATTAGCAGTAACTGCAGAAGTGTCATTTTTAGCATAAAATCCATATTAAGTAACCACAAACTCTAATGAGATCCAATAGCTGCAAAAACAAATGTCAACATATGTATAATAAATCAAAATATAGTATTACAACCTCGCTCTCACTATGATGCAGTGCAGTTAACTACCACAACAAAAATGAACATCTTTGACAAGTGTCAATAAAAACTTAGTATTATTCTTTTCACACAGCTTTTGTATTGAATCTCTTTAAATGATGTAACTGGTGAGTGTACATTAGTACACGTGGCGTTAAGATCCTTAGAAGACAACATCATCATTTCCATCCTTCCTCTTACAAACAACCCACCTTACGTGTTTCATAATAACAAAGTAAAGGCCTCAAAGAAGTATCATTTATGAAGTAATAAAATAAAAGTAAAGATATGGCAGGAATAAAATATACAGTCATTATTAATACAACTTTTGTTTGTATATATTATAATGATGAATTATTTGTAATTTTCTACATTACTTAGATATTTTGCCAGCTTCTGAAGCGTTTTTCTTTGTTGTTTCTTTTGTTTGAGGTTAGATTTTATTAGAATGTTATGGACTAGTGTGAAAAACTTTAAAGTTATAATATTTAGGTTGTAATTTTTATTTACAAATGACTTTAAAAAATAAAATTATTTATTTAGTTGAACTTAATTTTAACATAACATAATTTGACAAATTAAAACAAATATATGATATAGAAATATAGGAGTTTGTCAAAGTAAGTCATTAAATATAATATACCTATAGTTAGGGATGGGAATCTTACAACAATTAATTATTTGATTTGATTCTCGCAACTATTATGTGATATAAAAATGATAAAACCTTTTCAAAACAGATTACAGGTTACAAAAGCTTTTCTTGGCTGCTGACGTAAGCGTTGCGGCCAAAAGATTAAAAACATTTAATGGTAGATTTTTGAAAATTATGAATCCATTTAGAATTGGAATAAACAAACATTTGGATGTGAAACAATTTTTTGAGCAGCCCTACCTGTAACAATGTGGCTGCTATCATTATAAACACAAATATTTAATTATTGTTTTTTTTAGTCTGTGGTAATTTTTTACAAATGTATTTCAATATTACTAAAATAATTTTTTTGAAATGACAAAAACACTGTTCAATGTTTCAGATGTTACAGCAGGAGAAGCATGTTCTTCAAAGAAGGCTGGAGATGAATGAGCTAGCATCTGGACAGAAGGAGGCCGAGCTGAACGGGGATTTGGCCGCCTTACGGACCGAGCTAGACCGTCATCAATGTCTAGGCCGGGACCGACGAAGGGATGAGAGCGAACAGCTGACCCAGTTAGCCAATCATAACCAGCGCCTAGTGGAGCAACTATCAGAGGTGGGTTAACGTAATCACCCATCAGGCAGGTTTTTGATCCTTGAGTCTAGTCAGGAAAGTTTCGATGAAGCAGTCACAATGCTAAACATAGAAGCAGGGAATTCACAGCCGGAGAAATGCGGGCCAACAAGTTTGGGGAGTCTCAAACTCCTTTGAACATTCTCTCAACTCTTCTCTCTCCTATGCAGGCGGTGACGCTAGAACATTCCTTGAGGACTGAGATTCGTACCCTGAGAGAAGAGATGGACGATTCCTCTTTTAACCGGAATTTTAGCTCCACGCAACTAGAAAACACACGCGCAGAGGTATAGGTATCTCTTTGACATCTTCTCAAAGGACAATACTATAGAAACTAAACTTGGTTATACAATACAGTGCATTTGGAAAGTATGTAACATACTTATTCCAAAATGGAATACATTTATTTTTGTCCCAAAAATTATACGGACAATGACAATGCGTACATTTTTTTAAATTTATTTTGCAACTTTATTGAAAATAAACAACAACAAAAAAACATGTACATAACAAGTATTCACAACCTTTGCTCCACACTTTTTTGATGAACCTTTGGCAGAAATTACAGCCTCAAGTCTTTTTGAATACAATGCCACAAACTTGGTACAAAAACTTTGGGCAGTTTCTCCCATTCCTCTTTGCAGCACCTCTGAAGCTCCATCAGGTTGTATGAGAAATGTTGGTTTTCATCCAGGATGTCTCTGTACATTTCTGCATTCGGCGTTCCCTCTATCCCGTCTAGCTTCCCAGTTCTTGCCACTGAAAAACATCCCCACAGCATGATGCTGTCCCCACCATGCTTCACTGTAGGGATGGTATTGGCCTGGTGATGAGCGCTGCCTGTTTTCCTCCAAACAGAATGCCTGGCATTCATGCCAAAAAGTTAAATTATTTGTTTCTCATTGTCTGAGAGTCTTTCAGGTGGATTTTGGCAAACTTTTATGAAGGAATGGCTTCCGTCTGGCCACTCTACCATACAGACCTGATTGGTGGATTGCTAGAGATAGTTGTCCTTCTGGAAGGTTCTCTCTCCACAGAGGAATGTTGTAGCTCTGACAGATTGACCACCGGGTTCTTGGTCACCTCCCTGACTAAGATGAATGCAGCAATGTACAGAGACATCCTGGATGAAAACCAATGCTTCCCATCTAACCTAATGGGGCTTGAGAGGTGCTGCAAAGAGAAATGGGCAAAAAAGAATGGGCAAAACTGCCCAAATTTAGGTGTGCCAAGCTTGTGGCATCGTATTTAAAAAGACTTGGGGCTGTAATTGCTGTCAAAGGTGCATCGACAAGGTATTGAGCAAAGACTGCGAATACTTACAGTATGTACATGTGATTTTTTAGTTTGAATAAGTTTGCAAAATTTAAAAAAAACACTTTTCACATTGTCATTATGGGGTATTGTGTGCAGAAATTTGAGGAAAAAAATGAATTTATTCCATTTTGAAATACGGCTTTAACATAACATGTGGAAAAAGTGAAGCATTGTGAATAGTGAAAGTGATCGCGAGGCCAAGTAAGTATCCTCCGCACTGAACACAATCAAAGTGTCTAATGTCCACGAACTCCACCAGAGATTTTAATAACAATGTGCAGTTTTGGTAAATTCCTTGCCTAAGAAGATTAAGGCAGTGTCTTCACACCAGTGTTTGCCATAAATCAATGGTGTCCAAAGTGTGACATGAGGGCCATTTGTGGCCTGCAGCTCACCTTTTATTGACCCGTGACACATTCTAAAAACAAAATAAACACGTACCTCATTAAACACAAAAACAACTAAGAATAAATTCAACTGGTCCAATTCCCCCCTAAAATTGGACCTGAAAACCAAAATGGCCGACGACCATTTGATCATTTCCATGCATCCTGTCTTGATCATGTCTTTAAATATCTTGCATGATATGGTACGGTGTGCAAAAAGTCCTTTATAAAATTGTGTTGGTAGTACAATAATTATATTAGTTAAGAATATTGATAAAATGAAATGTAACAACTCAATGGGGTTATACTATGCAAGGCATGTTTATTTTAGAGCACAATTTGAACGAAAGTGCTTTACAGATGTATATAATTACGAAAAGTAGAATAAAATCATAGTTAAAGATAAAATAATCATAAAAAAACATGAATTAATCTAATTTGCATCGTTGCCTATATCGCAAAGCTAATATGTGGATGTTTTGTTCAGATAGTTTAGCATATATTGATTGACCTACGTTGTATTGTTTTTAGAATCTTTGTTGTACACACGCATCCTTCAATTATTTTGTATGCGGCTTTTGCTGGAAAAAGTTTGGGCACCCCTGCCATAAATGTATTTATATGTGGCGGTCTGTCACATATAAATACATTTGAATCGCCACTAACAGATTCGGCACTACCTGTTCACCCTCAATCATGAATCTTATAATTGTCGTGATTGTAGCTTGTCAACTCTGTACAGTAGATGACAGTATTTGATTGATTTTAATTTTAATTAACTATGATTGTTTTTTATGATGATTGTATTTTCTCATTTTAATTTGAAATATGATTTTATATTGCCTTCTTTTAATTTTCTGTAAAGCAATTTGAATTGCCTAGTGTACGAATTGTGCTCTATAAATAAACTTGCCTTGCCTAGATAGCATTGTAACTGCTTCCTAACAAACCTTACACACATCTGGTCTGCCAGAGAATAAGAACACATAGCAAGAGGTATCAGTGGTGCCAACGTAGCAACTCTGTCGCTATGATTAGGGAGTATTCAGAGTCAGACCCCACTAGATTCTCCTTTTAAAAAAGCTACGAGCGACAAATCCAGTGACTTTCTCTGGTCTTATTGGACACTTTTGGAGAATCTTACATGAAAACATGTACCGCTCTTGTCAACAATCAGCATGTGCTGCTGTCTTACTTCAGTCGTGGAAAAATACAAAACAAATCATATTTCTAAACATGTTAGTTTTGATTTTAATGTTTCTTTCTCACTTTTGTGTCTACCACACTGTCCATAAGTTGGCCATTCATGGCCAACTATGCAAATAAGAAAATAATGTACTTGGAATGTTAATATTATTATTATTGTTATTTATTGAGAAATTCAAGGTAGATGCCCTTGCATTATCACCAACAATTTTGTGAATACCAACAACATGAAATGGGTTCTT
Organism: Nerophis lumbriciformis; assembly: GCF_033978685.3. Lineage (NCBI taxonomy): Eukaryota > Metazoa > Chordata > Actinopteri > Syngnathiformes > Syngnathidae > Nerophis > Nerophis lumbriciformis. The sequence continues at coordinate 17,085,403 of NC_084556.2, read as the reverse complement.
TCTTGGCCTGTTTGCTATTCCTTGACTAATTGTAATGCCATTTTAGTGAGGTTTTTACAGTACTGCTGACAAATAGGGTGGTGCAATTATTTAAAAGGTAATTTTCAATGGGAGCTTCTGGGAATGCATGAACATGTATGGAAACTAACAATAATAAAATCACTATTTGTAAAACAGCAGGTTACTTTATGGATGGAAATGTAATACAATGGTACTTCAACCTAAGAGTGTTTTGAGATAAGAGCTCTCTCTCTCAGCTAAGTGTTACAGTATGCTTTAAGTTGTAAGCAAAACCTTGAGTTACAAGCATCCCCGTCACTAGTTGATGTAGCAAATGTCACATTGAACCCCGTAAGATCAGCCCAAAACATCTGGGATACACGTGAGCATAAGCTTAGAGTGAGAGATGGACATGACTTTGTTTTCCACACATGGGAAGGAAAAAAGTGAGTGTGTAGGGCAGAATTAAGAAGAGGTGGATGATATGCATTTAATTAAAAAACAAAATTATTAAAAACATGACCAATCGTGTAGCTAACTAACTTGGAAAAGCAGTATCACTGCTAGTCTGCACCATACTGAAGCTGAATGAGTCGATAATGCCAGCCAAGAATGTTAAAATAATGCAGTATTTAAACAGCAGGCAATTATCCATTAAATATAGAGAAGTTCCAAGGAGATACATTCTTCAAGGTAAATGTTGTACATTATTAATACATTACTTCATAAAACTATTGTAGTTTTTTGTAGTACATTCAACTGTATTGTTTTTAATGCAATATTTATTATCTAAGTTTGTTTTTCTTTTTAAAGGGCATGTTACATATTGAAATTGTGCTGTTTTTTTACACCAATTTAATTGTTTTAAATTAATTTCAAATGGGCGACGTTGAATTGAGATACAAGTGTTTTGAGTTAAGAGCTCCGTCACAGAACTAATGAAGCTCTCAAGTTGAGGTTTGATAACCACATTAATACAGTAAATCAAAAATGGCACCAATGATAGAGACACATATATGCTTTTTCAGTATTAATCTAACGCAAGTAATATTCACAAATAAATAAAAAAGTAATAACAACAACAACTAATTCTCAATAACTTTAATATTTTCAAAACTGCAGCTTTACTTATTATGGAAATCTTCCATAAATGTACTGGAATTTATGTTCTGACCTTACAACTGAACAAACAAAGGATAAATACATACCGTTATAGATTACCACTTAATTAATTGTGGCTGCTTTGTGTCTTCCATTCCGTTGCTTCACTCTTGACCTCCTTTCTATACAGAACCGTGTCTTGAAGGAGCGTCTGGCACACATGGAAGCCCAGTTGAAGGCCTCCTATGAGGACAGCGACAGGCAGCGTTCGGAGCGAGACGTCCTCAGGCACAGAGTGTCAGATCTGCAGGTCCAACTGAAGGAGAAAGACGCAGAGGTTAGCATCTGGGGGGTCTTTCTCCCCGTGACACTAACTGGAAGTCTATCAACTCCTTACTAATGAGACACTAACACATGTTAGCTATGGCAGTGAAATATATTTGAGTGTTTGTGTCTCTGTGTCACTGTGTGTGTGTCTGTGTCTGTGTGTATTTGTGTAGATAGAGCAGGAGCAAGGGGTGGTGTTTGAGTTGCGTACCATGAATCGCTCTCTGCAGCGAAATTCCCTGAGCCTGGGAGAAGAGAGCATCCTGGACATTAAACACACACCACCTTTGTCACTGCTTAGTGAAATTCAGCAATCTCAGGTACATACTATACACACACAGAACCCCAACTGATGTACAACCACCTATGTGTGTGTGTGTGTGTGTGTACTAACCACTAATGACCTTGCACTGGCACCGTGCTTTTGTAGATTTTTTTAGACTAACCCATGAATGTTATCATTTTAATACAATGCTTGTTGCGGCTGATGTAATATGTACTCATATACTACTGTAACCATCACGTCTCTCTACGCAGGCCAAAGATGCACTCCTGGCACACTCTGTGGCGCTGCAAGCAAGGGATGACGAGATAACGACACTGAAAGAAGAGGTTTGTTGCAACTGTGTACATTACCATTTCCCTATAAACACAAACACAACACAACTCGCACACAAATATATATTTGTGCCTTTACACACTCCACCCAATCATCATCTGTACAACACATGCTGTTTAGTGTGAAAGCAAAGAGGTGGGGTCTACAGTATCAATTGGTTTGGAATAGATCGCATACCGCAGGTGTACAAAAGCCAGCTGTGTTATTTTACAATAACTCCAATTGTGTCTAGTTTTAGACGTTAAAGTTCAAATTTTATGAGAGCTTTCAAAAACAACAAGTTAACTTGTTTGATTAATCACAAAAAAATATTGCAATATATACGCAGATTAATCACATCCTTTAATTTGGCAGTACATGCTCTGTACTCTAACTTCGGATGGTTACCTGAAAGGTGGCACAAGTTGCTTTATGATCAGTGATCAAGTTAATGCATACGTCAGTGCAAAGATGAGTGAGGAGACTCCGGCTGGCGTGCTTGCTGGCAGATTTCACTCCAAAATACAACCTGACTGTACTTAATATAAAACAGTGACCAAGTTTTGAACAAATAAATGACATGCATTAATTCAAGTAAAGCATGTGTCTAAATATTGAGGTCTTTTTTAATCCATACATCCATTTTTTCCCCTTTCGGGGTCGTAGGGCTGGAGCCTATCTCAGCTGCATTCGGACGGTAGGCGGGGCACACCCTGGACAAGTCGCCATCTCATCGCAGGTCCAACACAGATAGACAGACAACAATTTGCACACACATTCACACACTAGGGTCAATTTAGTGTTGCCAATCAGCCTATCCCCAGGTGCATGTCTTTGTCTCTCATAATGATTGTGAACGATAGGCAAAGTTCCAAGAAAAAGTGCAGTTCCCCTCTAAGATTGCTTTAAGCCAATTTTTTTTTTTTTTATATTTGTTAGCCTTTACTTAATGAGTGTTCTGCTCATAATTAGCTGTGAATCTTTTCAACATCCTTAGAAGTTAATTCAAATTATGCAACCTGTGATTAATAATGATTCATCACAATTCTAAACTGTGATTAGTTTGATTTCAAAAAGGTATCATTTGGCAGCACTAATTTTAACTTACTGTTTATTAGGGGGAAAAAAAAGGGAAAAAAAATATTTTATTAATATTTTTAGGTTGATTGGCAACACTAAATTGGCTCTAGTGTGTGAATGTGAGTGTGAATGTTGTCTCTCTATCTGTGTTGGCCCTGTGATGAGGTGGCGACTTGTCCATGGTGTACCCCGCTTACCGCCCGAATGCAGCTGAGATAGGCACCAGCGACCCCCCGCGACCCCGAAAGGACAAGCGGTAGAAAATGGATGGATGGTTTTTATGCAACATATTTGGCATGTCTTCTTGCCATGATGTTGTTAATGTGACATCATAGTTGTATTATTTATTAGTATTATATGCGGGTCTATCAAACAACAAATACAATTTTCTAAGGTTTTTTCATTTTTGTTTTAGAGTTTGAGGTGTACATTTAATTTCAATGTTCAGAAATGGGTGAATGTTCAGTATTAATACTTTCAGTATTTTTATATTTATTATGTACACAATTATATTTGTATAGTTTATTCATAATATTGTATTGTATGCAGGCCAATCTATTGAAGCAACAATTCAAAATGTCCACATTTTTCTCAATTTATTTTAGTTGTAGGTTTGATTTTCAACTGAATATTTAATAGTTTTAGTATGCCAATAGTAAAAAAAAAAAAAAATCATAACAACATATACGTTTTCCTTTTTAATTTTAAATTACAAAAAAAAAATCTAAAATGACTCACAAATTGGAGGAAAAATATATATATAAGACAATATTATACTACAACATGGCTGATAGTATTTATTTATATCAATCAGTATAGTTAGCAAAAGCAACACACTCACAAACCATTTAGTGCAGGGTTTCTGCAGGGTTATAGTCAAATTTAAGACCATAATGAAGAAAAACAAGATCCATTACACATCCATATTGACAAAAAAGTACAAGTCAATCCCTGTACAGCTGTGCAGGGGTTTGTGGCGAACTGGCATCTTTTGACACAGACTTGTCCCGCATTTTTGACTGTTTTATTATCGTTCCAATCACCTTTACCACAATGTTTGCAAACGCTGCGCTCTACGATGACTCCCTATGTTGGTTTATTTGTAAGACTTTCATAGTCATATTTTTGACTTTCTATGCTATTTTGATGGAATTTCCGCCATTTTAAGGCCTTAAATTCCAATTATTGAATTTTAAACTTTTTAAGACTCTGTGAGTATTGTGTAGTAGCAAACATTTGGTTGCAAGAGAATATTACCACGATTATTCAATCAACATTTTTATTATACCGTAACATCAGACAGACAATCCAAAACATACGTACTACTCCAACATACGAGAGAGAGGCTTCCAATGCTTTGCAGTATGCAAATCGTTGTAATACTGGCTCTTTGTCGAGTTTATGCAGGGAAATTACTATAAGTTCTGATAAGATTTCCATCGGTTGCTCTACTTGTGTCACAGAGAACTCAAATGTTACATGGCTTTTATTTTTGTCTCAGATGAAAAGCCAACAAGAAGAGCTGGATTTACTGAGGGAGGAAATCAAGCCGTTTCGAAGCAATCCAGGACAGCCGAGTTACAGGTGAAGCTTTGCAACATTTGTTTCTTACTGAACATAATCAGTTTAAAATAATTAGCACATGAATGCACAGTTTCTTGGAGAATGAGTTCGCCACAGTGAAACAAGAGAAAGACTTACTGACCCGTCAGCTTCTCAACACCATCCAACACAAGGTGGCGCTGTCTCAAGAGCTGGATGCTTGGCAGGTAATCTGTGATAGACTCTGACATACACTCACATTAGGTGCAATTTATACAAGAGATGTGTTACAACATCTGCTTTCACACAGATATAGATCATAGGTGTCAAACTCAAGGCCCGGGGACAAGTCTTGCCTGCCACATCACTATAATGTGCCCCGCCATATCATTGTAATGTAGTTGCTACATCATTTTATCGTGGCCATGTCACATTTTTTGTGGTCCACCACAACATTTTATCATGGTAGGTCAAATCATTTTATTGTGGCTTACCTCAGAACATCTGCCTTCACAAAGATATAGATCATAGGTGTCAAACTCAAGGCCCGGGGGACAAATCTGGCCCGCCACACCATTTTAATGTGCCCCGCCATATCATTGTAATGTGGTTGCCACAACATTTTATTGAGGCCTGCCACATTTTTTTGTGGCCCACCGCAACATTCTATTGTGGTAGGTCAAATCATTTTATTGTGGCATACCACTTAATTTATCGTGGACCACAACATAGTTTGAACGTGGTCTGTTTAATACTTTTAAATGGCCCACCCCATCATCCGTAGTTGCCCACCACACCATTTTAAATGTGCCTCGCCACATCATTCTAATGTGGTCCGTCAGCTCATTTAATTATGGCCTGCCACATCATTTTATTGTGCCTTGTCACATCATTTTGTTATGGCTCAATACATAATTTAATTGTGGCCAGTCACATCTTATTAATGTGTTCCGACAAATAATTTTTATCTGTCTCAATAAGTCATTTTATGTGTCTCAACAAGCATTTTACGTGGCCCACCACGTCATTCTTGGCCTGCGAAAGGCTGGAAATATAAAAGCACTTTCTGTGTATTTGTTATTTCAATTTTGACAGAAAATAAAAGCAATTTCATATGTTCTACACTTTAATATTAGCTGATGTTCCAAACATTTTATTTTTGGTCATCAAAAATAAAAATATCTGCTTGTCATTTTGGCTTTATTTTAAAAGCCAGTTATCCATCAAGATGTAAACAATATAACAGTAAAACAGTTGCCTTTGAAAATGATGTAACAAGGCTATTATATGTTCATATTCATATATATTCCGTTACATGTGGCCCTCCGAAGGCAGCCATAATTGCGATGTGGCCTTTCTATTAAAAGGAGTTTGACATCCCCGACATAGTTAAATTTTCTCATGCATTACTCTCAATGATCTGAAATGATCATCATAAAGTTTCACAACACCTCCTTGACTGTATCTCATCAAGCGTCCACATTTCTGGACAATTTGTGTGTCAGGAGGACATGCGCTTGGTGATCAACCAGCAGGTGCTACAAAAAGAGGAGGACAGGATCAAAGAACTGCAGCGAGAACGAATGAGCACAGGAGGACTCCAAAGAAGCAAGTCTTTGAAACTGAAAGGCGAGTCAGGAAAAGGATTCTTCTCGTCTCTTTTCAGGGACAAATAACAGACACAGAAATATGGCTGCTGCTTAAGGGACATCAGCAACACGATATTGTGTATATATATATATATATATATATATATATATATATATATATATATATATATATATATATATATATATACACACAGTATGTTAGTATTTATGAATGTACAGTATGTTCAGTTTTTATGGCTTTATATTAAAAATATTTGAAATTATTTCTTGTATTTTTAATGTTGGTGAGTCGTGACTTTGCTTTGCAGCCTTTTTAGTTCCAACCTGCTACTTTAGATTTTTGTTGACACTCTGAATTAATCTAAATGGACATTTTGGAAAACCGGATTCAAGAACTGTTCAAGAGTTTTGAGCGACTAATCCCAACAAGTTGATCCTATTTTTGAAAACGTTCCACCTTTACAAAATTAATCCTGCTGAATTTCGATCGACACCAGTGGTGTGGAATTATAGTAGTATCATTATATTAAGAACTAGTTACATTCAAAATCTGGTACGTGCATTAGAGACAATAATGTAGGAAGATAGCGTAGGGGAAAAAAACTGTTACAATAATAGAAATAATGCAGTTTAATAAATTAATTGCAAATATGCATTCGATCCCTTCAACTTCCCTCCATTGATAAATAACATATTAAAAAAAATAAATAACACATAATTCAAACGTGCAATAGTGCAGGTTGCATTATACAGTATTTCCACTTACAGTAAGTGCTCCAATTAACGCCTCCAATCAATTAATTGTCATGTCTCCTATGGGAACCATGTGTGTGGTTTACAAGATAAATAACCTCTGGGGCCTTTAATACTTTAGCAGCAAGATATGTGGCTGTAGGAAACCTCATGTCATAATATGGCAGTATCATGAGTGGTCATCATCCAGCAGCTTTATCTACCTCTGCACACGCTTTAAAATGTTGGTTGTGCTACCGAGCTGCTAGTGTGAAACTGTTACACTTGCTGCACTGCTTTTTACAATGACCTCATCGGCACTATTAAAGCTGACTGAGCAGTTTGCTTCTTACCACTATTACAACATTGGTTTTGTTGCTGCTGTGTCGTATAATGTACTCGTTAATAAATGGTCAAAAAGAGCTATGTTTTCTTATGCATTTCAAATCATTTTAAAGTTTAAAAAAAAATCTGAATGTAATTTTCCAATTATCACCTACTTCAAATCAATGCACGTTACTTTGTGGTTTAGGTAAGGCTATAATTAGAGCATTTACGGTATGTTTCATATAGTTCATTACTTGGTCCTCTCATTGGTTTATAACAGCACCTTTTGTATACCTTCACACACTGGCATCATTAAAACACATACTGTACAGTACAGTATATACCTAGGCCAATAAGTTTGTCTGCAAATTAAAATAATATTAGCATGATTGTGTTCTAATATGCAGAAAATGAGCACATTCCAGTAAAGGGCAAAAACATAACAAAAATATTGTTTTGATAGTCTCTCTTTCCATGACAGTAAATCCCTCATGTTTTTTGTAACAAAATGTGTCCCTTAATAAATTCATCTAATCATTCCCACTAATTTGGATGGCAACCAAATTTAAAAAAATAACCCCCCTATTTTTTTAGAGGTAGATTGCAGGACAAGAATTCAGGAATTGTTCTCAGACTCAAGACGCAAACTTTCAGACCCTCTGGTACTCTGCTGCTTCCAGGTCTTCATCCCGATTCAGGGTGAGACCGCTCATGGGAGCAATCTCTGTGTTTTGTTATCCCTCACATGTCAGTCAGTTGTGGACTATTGTCCCACATTGACACCGAGACCTACTTGCAGTTTGTCACCACGGTGGTTTACAAACGCACCCATGATCAGGGTGGCAGGAAGCGGACTCAGACGCTTCTCCAGCACGCCTCCGAAGATACAGCGACTGTTAATCATACCTGCAAGCACATAACATAAATGCATCTTAAAATATTCTTGCAAGATATTAAAAAAAAAGGCATAGAGCAGACTTAGGCATTTATTTTGACTCTGGGGCCACATTGAGAGAAAAAAATGTGTCTGGGGGCCGGAGTGAATGTGTATTCAGGAACACTAATACAAAAACTCACAATAATGTCTGATAGAATCCTAAAACTGGTATGTCAGACCACCTAAAAAACTGAAAGAAATGTGTAACTGAATGAGGCACCCAAAATGTAGATAAAGTAAATAATGTTAGGAACATATGAAGAAAGCTCCTCTTTTAAATCTCAGATCACCTACTCGATCCACATCTTTTGCTCGCAAAATCAAGCAAAATGAAAAAAAATGCAACAAACAGCGAAATATGAATGCAGAGGGTAAAAAACATCTACAATCTGATATAATTTATTTTCTGCAGAACTTTGTTGTCAAAATCTGTTTCTGCGTCTGGGTGCTCTGTAAACAAACTCCGCCCACTTTGCTTGGTGCCTTGTCTGCCTGGAGCGGCTGTGATGTAGATTACTGTAATAACCCGTACATCACTCAAAAGCGCAGATTCCAACCATTGAAATACTTTATATAGTTCAAAACGTACGGTCATTTGAAAACAACACTGTACATCATAATGTCGGCTACAGTTCAGTTCAGTTTCAGTTTATTTCGAACATGCATACGATACAATGTAATGCATCACAAATTTCCAGTTGTTTCATTACAGCACGTCCAAAAAGGATAAGGAAGAAGCAGAGCTTATTTAAGCCTACCCCTTTTTGTATCATAGCAATTTTATCCCATTTCCTTGTTCTCTGTTTGTAACAGAACTGTAAATGAATAAATATTAATAAAATAAATATACCATAAGTAAGTAAACAAATATTAAATACATAAATAATCATTATCTCATTTTTTTTTTTAAAGTTCATTGTACTTTGTGAACACTTGTAGTTTGAACAGTCTCTTAAACTGAATCATATTGGTGCTTTGTTTGACTTCCTCGCTTCACGTATTGATTCCTGTTAGTTAAGTAGCTTCTTACCCGGTTCAAGACCAACCCTCTGATGCCATACCATTCCATAATTTAATTCCACATACAGATATGCTAACAGTCTTAAGTGTTGTACGTGCATACAAATTTGAAATTCGATTTTCCTCTAAGGTTATATTTCTCCTCTTTTGTTGAGAAGAATTGTTATACATTCTTGGGTAGCAGGTTACAGTTGGCTTTGTACATAATTTAGCTGTTTGCAAATGCATCAAGTCGTTGAATTTCAATATTTTTGATTTAATAAATAAAGGGTTTGTATGTTCTCTATATCCAACATTATGTATTATTCTTTTTTATAACACCGTTAGTGAATGAAACGCACATTTGCCGTTGTTTCCCCATATTTCTACACAATAATTCAGATATGGAAACACTAGTGAGACTATGAAGGGATTTTTGGTCCAGAACAAATTTGGTTTATTCTTTACTGACATGTTTCTTGCTACTTTATGTTGTGTATTTTTAACATGAGGTTTGCAGTGTATTTTATCATCTATTGTTACACCCAAAAATGTGTTTTCTTCTACCCTTTCACTGTCTACTCCATCTATTTGTCTTTTTAATTTGTTAATTTCTTCTGTAATTATTTGTATTAGTTTCTGTGTTCTCCTGAACAAAATACAGTTGTATCATCTGCAAATAATACTAACTTTAAGTCCTTTGTAACTTTACAAATGTCGTTTATATAAAGATTGAACAATTTTGGTCCTACTATTTATCCCTGAGGTACGCTACAAGATATTTTCAGCTCTGGAGAAGTGTGTTCGCCTCGCTTCACGTATTGATTCCTGTTAGTTAAGTAGCTTCTTACCCGGTTCAAGACCAACCCTCTGATGCCATATCGTTCTAATTTGTTTATTAAGATATTATGATGGATTGTGTCAAATGCTTTTGTTAAATCCATTAACAGTGTAGCAGCACATGTTTTGCTGTCTATTGTATTGGTGATCTCTTCCGTTATTTAGATTAATGCCATTGATGTTGAAATGTTGGCTCTGTATCCATATTGGTTGTCTGTGAGTGTTTCATTTTTATTCATGAATTTGTCCAATCTGTTGTTAAACAATTTTTCAATAATTTTACAAAATTTTGAAAGTAGAGACTTTTGCTACTTTCATTTTCAATCCATCTATTTTTTACCGCTTGTCCCTTTCGGAGTCACGGTGGTGCTGGAGCCTATCCCAGCTGCAGTCGGGCGGAAGGTGGGGTACACCAGGGACAAGTCTCCACGTTATTATCTGGGAATATGCCTGTTTGAAATGATAGGTTGCTGATTTTTATTAAAATTGAAATTTCTTCAAAAACCTTTTTTATTGTTCCCATATCAATTCCGTTAAAATCAGTTGAGGAGTTGGATTCAAATTTTTTCACAATATTGATTATTTCCTCATTTGTCACACCTTCGAGGAACATCGAGTCCGGGGATTTAGATGTTAAAAGGCTAAAGACATTTTTTGGAAATGTCCGGCGGGCCGAATTGAAAATTTGAATGAGCCGTATGTGGCCCGTGGGCCGTATTTTGCCCAAGTCTGATATAGAGAATACAATTAAACAACATAAAATACCTCGAAAAACCATGTTGGCTTCTGGAAGTTCCATCTGATACCCAAATGAAGTTGTGGTCTCCTGAGTCCTGGTACTGGCTTCAAACTCCACCCCTACTTGGATCTGGTGAGCACATGTATGAAAAAAATACTTCATCAATTAAACCTCATCGTAAACATAAGCATATTTTTCCCTAAGTATGACTATGACGGTCATATTACATCTCGGGGCTAGCGACCTCTCCCAAATGGATTCAGAGCTTTTCTTCCAGTCAGTCACAGACATTGGATGGGTACCTTTCACATTTGAAACAATACGGTACCATCTCCTGGTACCTGGGAATTGATGCCGATACTTAAGTGTATACATTTTTGAGTGTTCATGTGTAAATGTTTTATTTCAATAATAAAATCATTTTTTTAATTTAACATTTAACAGAGAGCTGATAATGATATCTGTGCTGTCTAGTTCTTATATCTTGATTACTTATCCTAGTCTCATTTGCAAGTATTATATAGTAGACTTTGCATGCAGTTGCAATTCCAAGATGTTAGATTGCAGTAGTGTATAAACTATAGCAGGGATATTCAACTAAATTGTTTTGGGGGCCACATTTCCAGAAATTTAAGGACCTGGGGGCTGGACCTCTCCCTTCACTATTAGACTTATTTTGTATTATCTGGCGAACTAGCGTTCTCTACAGTAGACATGTGATTTTGGTCTATTTTGTCAGAGTTACAGGAGAGCTTTTCTGTTTTTAATAACATTTTCCTAAAATAAAAAATCTAGTCGAATATCATCTTTATGACAGCACTCAAGTGTTTTTAAGAATGTGCTGCAGAAATGTTTGTCTCCCAAGTTTTGGACTGAACTCAGGGGCCGGTATGGTGTCATTCCCGGGCCGAATTTGGCCCCCGGGCCGCGAGTTGAATAGCACTGGACTACAAGATGTTGCTATAGTCCAGAAGTAGTCTTTGCCATTGAGCTGAATGTCTTGTCTTTCGTAGTACCCTACAAAGTGTAAGTTAGGTGGTGACATCGCCATGTAAAATTGCTAATGCTTATCAATAGAATGTATACGGCAAAACATTAAGCTTGCCCATTTTGAAAAATGGAGCCTAACTGTACTTTCAAGTGTTTTTCATCAGGCATACTTACTTTTGTTGACATGAAAAATTGGATGGGGAGGGGGGGGTGGGCTGGGGGGGCTGATGTGGGGATGGGGGGGGGGGGGGGGGGGGGGGGTTGAGGTGCAGGCAGCATACTCCTTCCCCTTCGAGCTTTTCTGGATGAAATGAAATTCTTTTTTCCAATCATTTTGGAACTTGCAAGCGTATTTCTTCTTCTTACTCGTCGTCGCCATGTCTCTTCTTCGTTCTTCTGCTTCGTCTCCTTCTTGTTGTGTGTGCAGTTGTGCACTGAGCTCCGAAAGCCGTAGATGTTATTGTAGCGTCCCGGAAGAGTCAGTGCTGCAAGGGATTCTGGGTACCGGTATTTGTTCTGTTGTGTTTATGTTATGTTAAGGTGCGGATGTTCTCCCGAAATATGTTTGTCATTCTTGTTTGGTGTGGGTTCACAGTTTGGCGCATATTAGAAACAGTGGTAAAGTTGTTTATACGGCCACCGTCAGTGTGACATGTATGGCTGTTGAGCAAGTATGCCTTGCGTTATCATTAAACCAGTTAGAAGATCATACAACGTGTCAGCATTTCTTGACATCTTAGAGTAAAGACCATTATTAAACCCGTCCAACGCTACATTATTATGTGACTGGGCCGGTACGCTGTTTATATGGAGGAAAAGCGGACGCCTAGACAGCATGCGGCTGATAAGGGGTGAAGGTTTCAGGTGAGAGAGGACGTTAAAGGCAGTGCCTTTAAGGCACACCCCCAATATTGTTGTCCGGGTGGAAATCGGGAGAAATTCGGGAGAACGGTTTCCCCGGGAGATTTTCGGGAGGGGCACTGAAATTCGGGAGTCTCCCAGGAAAATCGGGAGGGTAGGCAAGTATGCTGCCGCGGGGAAAAATGTCTCAAATATTAGCAAGTTAACAAACAACAGAGGAGGAGTTATGATGCTAATTTTAAGATAATGATGATCAATAAAGCAGCTAAGAAATATGGTTAATAAAATTTAATTTGAAAAATAACAAATGTTTATTATGTTTTAACATTTTTTTTCAGAAGTGGTTCCCAAAAACATGGTGTTGGCTTTACAAATTAGTCGACTCAACAACACCACTGTTCCTTGTCTCATATGCTATGTATTGTGTTTTAAGATTCCCCTCATCTCTGCAAATATGCACTCAATAGGGTCAATATCGTCATTGTTAGGTTTGGGGTCCTCAATTACACACTATTAAGGCCAGTATTGTCAAAAATATAAATTAATAAATTAAATAAAACCAAACAAACAATAAATACATAAATAAAATGATGCGAATATAAATTATATTTTAACAAATAAACATATTACCATTCAGTCTGACTGGGAATTAAACTCTGGTTCATTTGTTCAGAAAGCAAGAATCATTACCAATTGAGCTATATTTAACGTGTTACCTCTTTTAATAAGCAGTTTTCTGTAAAACTGTATGGTTTCATTATTTGGGTGGCCGCCTATTGAGGACCCGTGTGTTAGCTTTTAGTACCTGTTTATTGGCTCTGTGATAGTAGCTAGCATGGGCTCCTCCTTTCCCAGCATTTAGAGTCGCCACCCAGTTAGGTCCTGAAAACACAAGGATGAAAAAGTTCTGCAAGTTTCAACAAACATTGGAAAAAATTAAATTCAAGAATCCCCACTTGAATATTGTCCAGCCAGCGTGAGGATTCCGCCCTCTTCTGCTCTGCCTCTGTGGTAGACAAGCTCCCCTCCTAACACCAGACCAGACGACACACTCTGGAGGAAGTGAGCCACAAGGATAACTGTCCCAAAAGCACACACATGCACAGAACAGATTAAAAACTAATTTCATGACATGATGAGCCTCACTCCATAATTTATTGCTGTCTCGAGATCAAAATGATGTACAACCACACAATTCACTAAGCCCTAATACAAAAGCTAGGTCAAAACATCTGCCGTTTTAAATCTAACAATGCTAACACTTATTGTTGTGGTTGGAGTTTCTTGCTAGATTGCCCAGGTGTGGTGAGTGGCACTGTCATTTTCTCACCTGATTCTCTGAGCACATCCGGGTTAGCCACCGTGACGGCGGCAGTGAAATCACTTCCTCTGTACTCCGTTTCAAACTGCCATGTTACAAACTGGGATTGCTGGGTCTAAAGTAAATGTGATTTATTTGTATATGTTAGTAGCAAATTATTTAATTTTCTGTGACAGGGAATAAAAAAAACACAAGTTTTATACCTGGAACACAGTTCTGGCTCGCACACGCTCAGTGAGATGCAGCAGAGCGTGCGCGTTCAGACTTCCTGAGGAATCCATCTCACCGATTAATGCAGGTGCATCCTACAGGTAGAGGAAGGATGTGGACAATGTTTAACAAACCAAAACACAAAAAAACACCACGCAAAAAGTGCTTCTTTTTTTTTTTTTACCTTGTCCTTGCTGTAATCGTCAGACTGCAGGTGTTCCACGTGGAATCGATAGTACGAAGGACTGACGGCACTGAGGTGGAGAGTATGACTGACCTACAGACAAAAATATTGATTCATGCAGTCAATGATCCCAACATTAAGTTCACAAGCTACAGTATTTTTGTCTAAAAGTCTCAAAAAGATGAGCCTGAAATTTATAGACACGCTAGCAATTGTTATTTCACTTTTTAATTTTGTCCTAGATTTTTTTGAGGTGTTGGTTGTCAAACTTTTTACTCGGGGTATTTTACTCATCACTTCAAAAAAATCTTGCAAGAGTCATTCCTACATTTGATTGAATGACTTGAAAGGCTCCAACCCATTGTAGCAAAGAGGTAGGTAACTGTCAAAGACACTCTGACACATTGTGACAATCAACCTCATCACGGAGGTGGTTCTCACACGCTATGGGGTTGGTTGTCACAATGCTATTTTAATTGGAAAATTATTTTCTGTCAAAACAACATTTTGAAGTTTAATTGCATAGACAAGTTGACAAATGCATAACTTAATGCATCCTAACACAAAACGAGCAAGGAACCTGAACAGGAAACACATCTCTCGGCCAGCCTCCTGTATGCGTGACATCTATGCATGCATGTGTATGTAAGTGACAACCAACCCCAGATTGAGTTTCTTGATACAGCAGAGCTAATAACCATGTAAAAACTAGTTAGCTAGCTAATAACCGTATATACTATAGCTTTCCCTTCACACTTTTCAAGGGTAAAATGCTTTTGTTATAAATCCATTGTGTAAAAAGCTATACAACACACACTGAGCAACTGAACACTGTATTCACAATTTGACATGAAAAACGCAAAACATCCTAGCTGTCTTACTCCAGAGAAGACTATGTAGATGAGCCAATTCCATAAATTTGAGAGAGAGAGAGAGAGAGAGAGAGAGAGAGAGAGAGAGAGAGAGAGAGAGAGAGAGAGAGAGAGAGAACCCACTGGTGGTGAGATAACATGAGCCTGACAACCGACCGTGTCACTAAGGTAAATGTAACCTATTGTAAAAGTTGCATAAAAAATGTTGCCTTTACAAATGACAATCCATCCATCCATTTTCTACCACTTGCCCCTCCCTTCTAAAAATATGTATTTTTTTCATATTTTTAACAATAAGTGTATTACTGTAGTTTGCAGAGTAACTGCAACTCTATGTATCACCTCTCATACTTCACCTTGAAGAAGCTGCTCAGAGTTTTGTTGACAATCATCTTGACTCCCTCAATCTGTTGAGGAAACACATCTGGGGGAGCAAAGAGGCAACTTGGTCATAAATTATCAATTTAATGAACATTATTTATATGCTTTATGATTCACTGACTATTTTGTGTTAATAAGTGTATTAGTATCCAATTAAAGGCCATGCACTTCTGGTATTTTAAGTTTAAATAGGTCTGCATAAGTCTCAAAAAATTAACATTTGGATTTTTCTTGCTTAGAACTGAGATTGTGCAGGACCATTATCATCATTATTTTAGATTCTTAATTGTTCTCTGCTTTAGAGAAACTTCTCCATGGTATTTTTGTTGTTCTTGTCCCAAAGGGCACGCTCACTCACTCACTGCACAGTACAGTGGTACCTCAACTTAAGAGTGCCCCAACTTAAGAGGGTTTTGAGATAAGAGCTGTGTATCGGCTAATTGTCATGCTTCAAGTTGCGTGCAAAAATTTTTGTTACAAGCATCCCTGCCATTAGTTGCCGTGGTAAATGCCACAGTAAACCCTGTAAGATCTGCCAAAACATCTGGTTTTACTTACAGCTCGAGATTGACATAACTTTGTTTTTCAACTATTGGAAAGGAAGAAAGTGAGTGTGAAGGACAGTGTTAAGAAGAAGAAGTGGATGGTGTTCATAGGATTGAAAAAATAAATGGCAAAACAATTAGAGTATATCACAGCTAGTCTGCACCACACTGATGCAGAATGAGTCTAATGCTAGCCAAGTATGTTAAAATAATATCTAAATGTTGGACATTAGTCCATGAAAATACAGAAAAGATGCTGATGGTGTGTTTGACGGAAAGGCAACTGCAGTAGAAGTCCACTCTCCAATGTAAATGCTGTACATTATTATTACATTACTTCATAAAACTGCTGCAATTGTTAGTGGTACTTTCTATCATATTGCTTTTATAAAATATTTGTTATGCAAAAGTGTGTCTTTCTTTTTAAAAGCCATGTTACATAAAATAAAAATAGCACAGTTTTGGAGGGGCAAGCATCAATTAAATTGATTCAATCAAATTCCAAAGGGAGATTAAAGTGTTTTGAGTTAAGGTCTCTCTCACAGAACCAATCAAGCTCGTAAGTTGAGGTACTACTATACATTCATACATGCAAGTAATAAACAACCTGATGATTAATAGCCAGCGTTCCTCATCAGCCAGGGCAGACAGCTCACCCTGGCCGGTGAGGTACGATGGGGGACGGCAAAAGTGAGTAGGAAGTGCCGGCCGCCATGCCATCAACAGTGAATTTTGATTGAAATTGCAGTGTATGTGAAGCGGCTCCTTAAGGAGATTTTTTTTGTAAAAGTGTGATCGTATGTAAGTATTAATTGAGATGGCGATTGTGTTAAGGTAGTCGAATTATGTTTTTTGTTATGATAATAATGAACAGATAATTAGTATTACAGTAACTTTCTTGGGATATCATTTTGTACGTGGCATACCTTTGCAACTCCTGTGTAGGGAGTGAAAGCTGCCTGGGTTAGGTAGGCGTCCATCTCTCCTCTCCCAGCGTGGCGGGCTGTACCAGTGAGCAGGATGTGCATCCCAGCGAGAAGGAGGGTGGTCTGTGGAAAAAGGCCAGTTCTGGTGACCCGCACCCGAAGACAAAGCCAGAACACTGCCCATGGGCCTGAAAAATTTCCTATGGAAAAACAAAGGTACTTGCATCACATTTATTATCCAAACACAACCTCTCACATAACAGTCCCAAATTATGATACATAAGTACAATGTAATGAAGCGCTGAACCAGATCTAAATAATACAATAGGCCTATTGTATTTTTTTAAAAAGGGAGCATTTTGGAGTAAGAGGCTCAGAAATGGAATATTATTCATTGTCCAGGCAAATCTGCTGAATGTATAGGACGGAGCGACATGATAACAAAATATAAGCATTGCAAATGAATTAAAAATTGCTGTCAATGTAAAAATATAACTGCAGCAATTATAAGGGGTGACATAGCAGGGTGCATCAGTACGGTTAGCTAGCATGACCTTAGCATCATCGAAAGCGGACGTCTAGGTATTATTTTTGTTATGCTGCCCTACCTTCAACGTGTTCAAAAATACATTAAATTCCTGTAAGAAACCGGCAGCCATACATTGGTAAAACTGTTTGGTGAATGAATAAGACGAGCCGTGGAAAAAAAGGAAAGGGGCTGATCTTCTGGCTGTTATGTGTCACAAGATAATATGTCCCCTTGAAAACATGATCAGAACAGTCACTTGAAAACGTAATTTTTTAAATCTTTAAATGTAACTAAAGGTAACGCAAATATTATTAAATAATGTATTTACACTAGAATTTGATATATATTTTTAAATATACTTTAAATTATTTATCTTTTTCTGGACCTGAGGAAGTCCACATTCCCAGCCTTGATTCTAGCCCGGACTCCTATAGCTGAAACACGATATAACACAAGCACTGTACAGTCGGGGAGATTATTCGGCGTAAATCACGAAAAGGTCAGATGGTTTTTAATCCCACAAAACGGACTAAAACGAATTAATCGTACTAATTTACGGCGACAAAACGTACATTTGAATCAATTAATTTATATACTGACCAATACACGTATTTGTTATTCTAAGAGGAAAGCGAGAGGGACACTACTCTTTAAAAAAACCTGGTGATGTCTCGTTCAATGTCAGTATTACTGGTGGGAGAAGGGAACTTTTCCTTTTCTGCTGCTTTATGTAGCTTGCAAGGTTCATCGCAAATGGTCACGGCGACTTGTCTGCAGCCGCAGGAGGAGACACTGCGGCAGGAGGGTGCATCTGATAACGTTCAGACCATCAAGGACTCCGGTGAGTGTTGACATCAATGAACCTTTCCATTTAGTTTGTGTTTTTCCCAGCATGTTTTGTACCTTTGCATGCGTATTGCAGGTGGAAGGGTGCTGTTCGAGGTGGACAGCACAAAGCTGGGGGAAAACGTGTCCTTGCAGGGTCATATTTTTGACCGTGTTATATTTAACTTCCCACACTGCGGGAGGAAGAGTGGTGTTAAAAAGAACCGCCAACTTCTTAAAGACTTCTTCCTCAGGTATAATTAACAGGGATTTAGGTGGTACACTTCACTGCAAAGTCCATTATCAGATTGTGTCAGGGAGGTTTTAAGGTTCTAATGATACCTGTGGTTACAAACATCTTGTATAATGTTGTTTGCCTCCTGTAAGAAGTACAATATTTTTATAATAATTGTCATTTCTAAAGTAAACAGTGGCTACAATCAACAGACACACAATTAGGTACACATTCTAGTACGCGTCTGATGGTAGAGCTGTATCAAAATGTATTCATTTAAAGATGGGTAGAGTATTGTAATTATTCTAATATTTTGCCTAATCAGTTCTTCCCCAGTGAACACCAGAGCAATAATGAGCTCTGCTACCCATTTTGTTCAAACATGTGATGTACTTCAATGTAACTTTATTAACCCTTGTACAAGTTTAGGATTGACTATAATACACACTTACTCTTAGGATCCAAAAGGGCCGACCCGCTCAAAAAAGTGTCAGCAATAAAATAATAATAAAAATTTTCCTTTAACGCTTGAAATATTTAACAACTTTGATCCATCTATTGACACAAAGCTTATATTATGTTTTATGCCGTTTTTGTCCAAAATAACTGTTTTTTTTTCATGAGAAAATGCAAAATATGTAATATTTCTAAAAATAAGCTATCCTTGAATATGACAAGGATTCATGACAACATTGATTTTAGTCTTTTAAAAAATAAAAGTTATAACGGGAGTCAACGGGGCCGGAAGAGGTCTGTAGAGAAAGTATGTATACTTTATTTTTATATTGTATTCCAACAATGTTGGAATCAAACACACAATTCACTTTTATAAACAAAAATACTTTAAAAATTTCAGACCGCTAACTTCCAACCTGCACAATCGAGGCAGCGTGGCTCGGTTGGTAGAGCGGCCGTGCCAGCAACTTGAGAGTTTCAGGTTCGATCCCCGTTTCCACAATCCTAGTCACTGCTGTTGTGTCTTTGGGCGAGACACTTTACCCACCTGACCCCCGTCCCACCCAAACGGTTTTAAATGTAGCTTAAAGATGTCGATAATGGGTTTCACTATGTAAAGCACTTTGAGTCTCTAGAGAAAAGCGCTATATACTAATAATTCACTTCACATAAGGAACACATTTAATGCCCAATTTGGGCCCTAGGGGTGCACAATGGTTAAAAAGACATCCACACTCACATTCATGTCCACGGGCAGTTTAGAGTCTCCTATCAATTAAGTTTGTCCGAGTTTGTCTAAGTCTGTTAGCCAAACAAGCACCGAGAGAACATACACTCCACTATGCACCGTGCTGCCACGGTGTGTTGTAGTTGCCAGATTCTGTCTGTGTCCAGCTGCGTTCAGTTGCTGGCTGAAGACGGGGAGATCCATATTTCTTTGTGCAACGGACAAGGTGGCACGCCGGCCGACCAGCTGAGGCGAGAGCGGCACAACAGCTGGCAGGTGGTTGCCATGGCAGCAGAGGCGCACCTCATCCTTAGTGATGTCCGCCCTTTCCAGGGTGAGGAATACCAGAACTACAAGTGCACCGGATACAGGTAAGATGTAAAGGTGAGTGTTTAAACATAAGAGATGACTCAGGCCATTAAATATGCAAATGGAGGGTGGTTGTTAATATTAAATACCATTTTTTTTACAGGAGCCAGGATAAAGGCTTTCATCTGGAGAACGCTTTGCTCCATGTGTTCACTCGCAGCGTCCCCTTCAGTTGCCCTCAAGTGTGTAAAGTGGAGGAAGTAATTGAAGGACAGAAGGTCCAGTACAACATTCCAGCTGAGCTCAGTGATTTCATTTCCAGGTATTCTAACCTCCTCTTAGCAGGATTATGTAGAAAGTCATGAACAAAAATAAATGTGTTTGATTGTATTATGAATAATTATCCATAGAGTAATCCATTACATATTGAGCATAATCTGGAATGTCTTCTGGATCCATGAAAAACATGTGCCTCTTTTGTGCAAAGATCCCACAAAAGTGCTGCAACAGGAGGTCTGGCATTTATTTGCTTGTGGCTTTTACACAGAACCCAGCAAAGTGGGATTCTGCTCTAATTGTGCTTTCACGCAGCATCTTGCTTTGATATAATTAGATGAATGACAACGTCAGAGCAAGAGTATGATGTGACGTAAACCGAACTGTAAACAATTGCTTTGAACACAACATTTAAATATTATTTTAATGTCCTAGGCTGGTGTTCAGAGACTCCTGCTTTGGTATGGTGCAGAGAGACTAGCAGTGATACGCTCATACCGCGTCGCCAAGTCGATTACGCAATCGGTCATGTTATTCATGATTTCTTTCATTAGTTAAATGAAGATCATTTGCTTCTTTTACAGCACTGACCTTCACACTCACTTTTCGTTCCAATGGTTGAAAAACAAAGTCTTGTAGATCTCTGTCTATAAGCTAATGCTAGCAAGTAAGACCAGATATTTACGGCAGATCTTCTGCCTTTCACTGTGACATTTGTTACACCAACCATCAAGTAGAGCTGTAAGAGGTGCAGGACGACGCCAGTCGGAGTTCAGCGGCTAATCCAATTTTGTTGTGGCCCAAATGTCGTGGACAAATACCTACGGAAATATTTATTTTATAGAAATAGAGCAGGCGGTAGGGCATGAAATGAGAAGGAATCTACGGACGTTCCAGCGGCGGTAGTCTGCAGCTGTGTGGGCTTAGAAGAGGGAGAGGAGGCTTCCCAACAGAGTCCAGTAACGCCCACATAAGTACGTCCGTCAATGTGTGACGTCCCAACTGGCCCACTGCGCGGGCAGAGGCATCCAAAACTGCGTCCAAAGTTATATGAAGCTTATGATTTGGCACTTACTAATTGTTTTACACAAGTTTCCAATGTTGTATTGGGACCCTCTCTTAAGAAGGGAAAAGTCAACCCAGATCATTTTATTCTAAGGCTGTCTAAATTGATGAGAGATGACTAGACTTGAAGTTTAACAATTTATTCTATGAAAAAGGAAAAGTGAAAAAGGAGTAAGTACAAACAATAGCAATACAAGCTGGGGGATCGAACTGAGCTGTCTAAAGATCAGAGCAATATCTCTAAGATGGTCACCCTACTTGCATGCTTTTGTCCACTTCGGTTACTTCGCCTTGATAGGATCGAAACTGAAACTTAACGGAGTGTGTGTGTGTGTGTGTGTGTGTGTGTGTGTGTGTGCGCGCGTGTACATCTGATGGCACAACCGATGGGGTTGATTGGTAAAGTGCGCACAAGTGACACAAGTAGCCACCTTCGTGTGACTGTGTCTTTGAACTTGGACCACACATACTCCCCCCCTTCGTCTCATTCCTGGTACCTCTTCTTCCGGAACCTAAATAGATAGATAGATAGATAGTACTTTATTGATTCCTTCAGGAGAGTTTCCTCAGGAAAATTTAAATTCCAGCAGCGGTGTACAAAATTGAGACCAAATATAAAAAGTAAATAATGTGGGTATAAATGGAAATAAAATAGAACATTTTACAATAAGAATAAAAATAAAAAGCAGCAATAAGAATAACAATATAACAGTAAAAATAAGAATATGACAAGAGAAACTAGGCATTAGTGACCATGAGATACAATGTGTGTGTATTTACAAGGATAGGAAACAAAGGATGCATTCATGTTATGTCCTTGAACATAATTTACTGCACATGAGATAAGATCTCATGCACAGTTCACTCTGTGCAAAGGTGGGAAAATATTTCTCTAACAGTTGTAACACGTATCACAGGTCGCCTTACGGAGGGTGCCCTTCTAGATTCTGACCAGGTCCTTCTACTCTTTTCTCAGGGGTTTCCTCTCAGCAGATTCTATCCATCCCGTCAAACTGGTGCAGGACTTTCTACTGGGAAGCTTACATGAAAAGTGGGCAGTCTCCATGGCGACACGGACCCCTCCTTTCCTCATCACGGCTAAACAGCTGCACACATGCTGCCCTGATATTAAAAACACACTCTGCTACTGGATTCATGCCTGTCAGGAAGACCTGTACTGTGAGGCTTGCAGCTCCACAGGTAAAGATGAAGGTCAGGAGTGTTTTGACAAAAGGAGGAACTGTGCTAACTCAGAGTGCAGGACTAGGAAGGGATTAAATGGGAAGAGGTCACTGTGCTGTCCTGACTGTGAGGGGGAGACTGCTCGTTTTGTGCTGCGTCCTTCACTGGGCCCCCAGATGGAGGAGCGTCTAACTGAAAAAGAAGAGTGGAATCCTGGAGAAACAACAGTGGAAGATAACCAGAGCTTGAATGGTGTGAAAAGCTTACTGTTTGGCATCAGTGGTGTGGTGTTCCACAATGTTCCCGTCAGCCTCTGGTCTCAGCCTGCCTTTCACGAGCTCCTCCTCACTGGCGTATTGCCAAAAAAGTGTGAGCCAGCTAAAGTTCTCCAGCAAACTTTGGAGAGGCTGCTAGATCCCTATGGCGTATCCATGGTTATCGAGCAGGGAGGTGTACATCTGATGGCACAACCGATGGGGTTGATTGGTAAAGTGCGCACAAGTGACACAAGTAGCCACCTTCGTGTGACTGTGTCTTTGAACTTGGACCACCTTGCCGTGCTCGTATTCTCACTTCCAGACTGGCGGCTGCTGTGGTCACATGACCCACGTTTCTTGAATGAATTTGAACTCCGGCCCTCGCCTGGATCACCTTTCACCCCTTTCTCCCTCTACCCCGAGCTCTTCAGCTTCGATATCAGCCTCTGGACAGGGACGATGTGGGACGAAAAGAAGTTCCACGCGTTGGTCCGAGAGGCCACCTGCGGGGCGGTGGAACACGTTAAACTCATTGACAGATTCTCGCATCCGGACCTGAGCCAGACCAGCTGCTGCTACAGACTCATCTACCACTCACACACACATGCGCTGTCTCACACACAAGCCCTCCAGTTTCACAAGCGCTTGGAGTCGTTACTTTCATCACGCTTGGAAGTCACGATTAGGTAGCAGCTGAATATTTTTAGAACTGCAAATTACATTTTGAAATTAAAACATGTTGTGAAACTGTTCCATTTAAGTTAGGCTAAATACTTGAAATGAGATTGTTTGTTGTGCCAGTGAATCATCATATCATAACAAATGCAATATACAAAGAGAATGCAGCCAAAGTGACCATGATAGGCAATTGTATTAGTGTACTGTTCATTATACGCACAATTATGCTGTTCAACTGTGTGTAGAAATAAACATTTGTATTTATAGTGCATGTCTGACTCATACGTTGTAGTGCAGTACTAATAAATTATAAACTTTGTGAAAGCTGAGGACCGGGGAGGCGGATTTATTCCTTCATTATTAAACAATGTGGGCCGCAAGTTGAAAGACCTGTAGTAGTGCAAAGTACATGACACGTGACCTGTTACGAGCCGAACGTTTACGGAAATGAACGAACGTCGACTCGGACGTTCGTCTCTAAACATGGCAGCCAAGGCGCTCCGCCAGCGAACCAGACGAGGCAGCAGACAAGATGCGAGTAACGTCAATGTGCCCACCGAGGCTACTCGGCTGCCGAAAGAGGAAAAAGGGGCCGATGAGAGTAAAGCCACAGAGGCTCGGCAAGAGTGAGTAGGAGCCAGGACGAGAGCTATTGTTTACACACCGGTGTTGTCATGCCCTTCTCGGGCAGATGACTGACAGCCAGAGAAGCTAGCAAGCTAGCTACTACTATAATACCATCCATCCGTTTTTCTACCGCTTGTCCCTCTAATATATAAATATAAAACCTCAGCAAAACAGTATCTGCAGTATTTAAGATTCAACGTGTTATCTGCCTTGTTTGTAGTATACTTTAGAGCCTATTGTTGACACCGTTGGTCATTCATTCTCCCCTGCCGTCTCATTAATGGCACATTAGCTACTAATCGCGACAAAATGTCGATATGGATTATCAAAGACGGCATTGTGTTACGCACACGTTATTTGAAATCAAATTAACTTTTACGATGACGTGTCAATACCAAGGTGAATATCCATATTGAGCTGCACCTGAGCCGATTTATTGAACTAACCCCATGGTGTAAGAAACAGTATTACCACTACAGGCTGTAGTAATCTACAAAAAAACAACAGTGTGTGTGTGTGTGTGTGTGTGTGTGTGTGTGTGTGTGTGTGTGTGTGTGTTCTGGCAATGCTTACTTAATGGGGACATCGCTCTGTTTACACAGTCACCTTTAGGGGACGGTATGGGGACAACAAAACAGGTCCCCTAAAGGGAAACCTTTTTAAATGATAGTCAGATCCATTCGGAAGATGCCTAAGTGATTTTTAAGCTTTGGCCCATAAAACATGTTTACTGGTTAGTTTGAGTGTGAGACATTTGCACAGCAGCCCCCTCATCGGGCCGTAGCTGGTACTGCACTCGCTGCTCTGTTCACACTTCTTCCGTGTATAGTTAATCACTTCCACCTGGTGAAACTTCCTATAAGAGGACAGCTGTAGTGCTGTATTCTGAGGATCATGTCACATTTAATTTGACTTTTTTTTTTTAAATGGTCCTCAGTAGTCACGTACAAATTTGTGTGAATTATGCAAAATTATTTAAATTTGGTACCCATGAACCATATTAACTCTTTTTTCCCCAGGGTGCCCAGTAAGAATGATCAGCACATTACTTCATCAATCCAGAGATTTAAAGACGTGTATGAGCTAACTGGGCAGTGGCCATTTTACCTATTTTTTTAATGTCTCCACAACCTGTAGAAAGGGTGGTCCCCACAAGTGATGATCAAAAACTTGGTCCCCATTCCAAATGATAACCAGTATGTGTGTGTGTGTGTGTGTGTGTGTGTGTGTGTGTAAGTGCGTGTTTGTATTTGTGTGTGTGTATTAGAGATGCGTGGTTTGCGGACACAACCGCGGAGTCCGCGGATAATCCGCGGGTCGGGCGGGTGACATAAACGAAAAAAATAGATTTTAAATAGATGCGGGCGGGTTGCGGTTGAACCAATTCGGAAATATATATACATAGTTAAATGTTGTTACCCACATACGAAAAACGTATAGATTTTATCGGTCCTTTAGGTGGAGCTGATGGTGCATCACCGAAAAAGAAAAGGATTGACTTCACAGAATGGGAGGATGATACACCTGTACTTGTTGATGAAGTAGAGGATTATTCCTCTACAAACTTGCATCTCGACGGATCAGCAGAGGAAAATCTACTTTCCTTTTGGGGGAAACAAGGACAATCATTCCCACGACTACAACACCTTGCCAAGAGAATCCTATGCGTCCCAGCCACAAATGGCGCAAGTGAGCGCTCCTTCAGCGCAGCAGGGCGCATTTTAGAGGCCAGGCGCTCTCGCCTGAATCCTGGCACTGTAGATGCCATTTTATTCCTGCATAGTGCTAACAAAAAAAAAAGTAAGTAGACATAGGGTTGGATATGTTAAACGAATTAGTCTACGTTACCTATAGGCTATACCAAATAAGCCCATGTCTAACCTATATTGAGTTCGGTCAGCTGAATAATTTTGATGGTTACGTGTTGTTTGGGCGCACTACAAAGCAAAGGAATTAAGGCAATTGCGTTGTTTATTGTGGTTTTTTCTATTCGAGATATACTACTGTGTGTTAATTATTTGGCCTCGCTTTCAAGTGAAGCGCATCTCCGATTGGCGACAATGTAAGGACATTTAGCCTGCTTTGTTTGTCGCGACCGTCTATTTTCATTATAATTCAAGTTTGATGATAAAGTGCAGTCTGATGGGTTTGATTTCCCCCCTTCAGCTTTTTGCCTTGGCCAATAAGTTGCAGGCAATTTATTATTATTATTTATGTAATTTATTTTTGTTTAAATAGGGATGACATACATATGTTATTGTATAATTTAAGTTTGTGCGCATGATTGACAGCCTAAGGCTTATGAGGCACATTTTTTTTATTTTTTTTATTTCAACTTAAAAACGTATGAGCCTATATGCCTATGCCTACAACATAGGCTATGTGTTTATCTTTATTTTCCTGCCTGTCGTTGACAATGGAGATTGTCTGATATTTTGTCATGGCTGCAGATCAATCAATAAAGGTTCATCTTTGTCGCGAAATTGTTCACTGTTTCACTGTGCACCCCGCCCTCGTCCCTATTTGAGCATTATAACGTTAACAAGTTAATATACATTGAAATAAATTCAGAATTTTTTTTTTACCTAACGAAAATATAGGTCTAGTCTTTCTAAAACATTTTTTTAACTTCTTAAAAGCATCGTTCTGCTTGCTGGAACTGCGCACACAAAGTGTGAGGAACGCACTCCTGATCTGAGGGCATTGGCAACAATAGTCAACACTTTCTTAATGGAAATGACAATAATACTATAATAATGATAAATAATATTATCACGCATTGAATGTCTCTGCTGAATTGGATCAGTCTCCTTTCTTTAACAGGCAAAAGCTTTATAACCTCACTAATATGCTTGCATCGTCTATATTAGATATATAACAACTGGCGGATGGCGGGCGGGTGTGGTTTTGATAAAATGTTGGTTCGGGTGCATGCGGATGGATGACGACTTTTGTGATGCGGTTGCGGATGAAATAATTGCCTATCCGCGCATCTCTAGTGTGTATATATGTATGTGTGTGTGTGTGTGTGTGTGTGTGTGTGTGTGTATATATATATATATATATATATATATATGTATACATATATATATATATACGTGTGTGTATATATGTACATATATGTATATACGTGTATATGTATACACATATTTATATGCATATATGTATATGTATATATATATATATATATATATATATATATATATATATATATATATATATATATATATATACACGTGTGTGTGTATATATGTGTATATGTTTACACATATTTATATGCATATATATATATATATATATATATGTGTGTATATATGTACATATATGTATATAAGTGTATATGTATACACATATTTATATGCATATATACACACATGTGTGTGTATATATATATATATATATATATATATATATATATATATATATATATATATATCTTTCTTCTCAATTACTTCCTTCCTATGGTTAGAAAACGGTAAGTTTAGACCAGATATTTTGAGCGGATCTTATGAGGTTCACTGTGGCATTCTCTATGCCAACTAATGGCGGGGATGCTTGTATCTCAAATATTTGCTAGTAACTTAAAGCATACAATTAGTCGAGAGACAGCTCTTATTTCAAAACACTTCATAGAAGCAATATGTATACATACACAAGTCAATTAACCTTTTTATGATGGAACATTGCTGTCCCACTTTGTCCATTTGCTCTGATGTCAACTCATGATTGTGTTCGTGTCCCAAATGTTGTTGCTGGCAAGACGTGTTAAGGAATTTGTGTGTACTTTATATTCCGCAGGTCAATAAGCCGCGGTGGTCAAGTATGGGCACCGGAGGGCTCGACTGCCTTTAAATGTTTGCTGTCAGCCCGCTTCTGTGCAGCCTTGCTCAGCAACATCTCAGACTGCGATGAGACCTTCAACTACTGGGAGCCTGTGAGCACAACAAAACCCACCTCAACTGATGTTTAAGTACTTTAATATTGCTGTTAATGTATATAATTGTTGATATTTTTTCTGACAGATGCACTATTTGCTATATGGCACGGGGATGCAAACGTGGGAATATTCTCCATTGTACGCCATCAGGTCCTACGCTTACCTGTGGCTTCACGCCCTCCCGGCTTGTTTGCACGCTCATGTACTACAGACAAACAAGGTACTGTAAGCTTCTGCACATGCTTTCAGTTTATGACATCACTCTCTAATAAAAAACAATTCAAGCCCTGTTCTTACAATTTGGTTGCAGGTGTTGGTGTTCTACTTTGTGCGGTGTGTCCTCGCTTTCTCCTGCTGTGTCTGTGAGCTCTATTTCTACAAGTGAGTTAGCAATGTTGTTGAGAGATGTTTCTAATATTTTGGTCTCCTTATTTAGCTACATGAGCTTATTAGTATAACACTTCTCCATATGATAAAAAGCTCATCATTTTTTGAACAGTCGGAATTTCTGATACAACTCTAGTATTGGATATAATGAGGATGTGCATGTGTATCTAGTGAGCAGTGAAAATACAGTGGTATCTCTCATTTCCAAATGGCTGTATGAAAACCGAAACAATTTTTACCTTAGAAAACAATGTAAATCTAAATAATCCATTCCAGACACCTACAAATGGATGCTGACCACACATTACACTTTAAATGCAGCTAATAAGGATGACCTCGCCTACAGCCACAGCTGTTAATGCCAATGCTGAGACAATGCATGTGTTGACTATAGGCAACCTGGGAATTGCAGTAATTTTAGCATATACTGTTTTAGCGATAATCATTGAGTTTGTCTGTGACACAGGGCCTGTCTTAGAGGAGGTCACTTTGGATGCAGAATGTTGGTCTGATAGCTTCTTAGGACAAGGACTCCAGAGAGTAGGGCACAGAGAGGCTTTACTGGTTGAAGTTTGGATTAATAATTATGCGTGCGCGTGTACGTGTCTGTGTGTGCATGCGTGTGTGAGTGTGTGTGCGTGCACGCGCGTGTGGTCTAGAAGGAACAAATACAAAATAACGATAAAAATAAAAATAGCACTGCACTTTTTTGGAATTTTGCCTATCATTGGAGTACACTATTCCGCTCATAAAGCCCTCTAAAAAAACATCCAAAAGCTGCCAACAATGCTCCATTTACATCTTGTGATCTGAATATTAACCAAGTATTAGTGATATTGTTATTACAAGCGCTAACGCAGACAAACTACTTTTAGTGTGGCGCCGTGATCCTAGGGAGCTAACTAGCTTATGCTGCTATATTGAGCCTCTGAGTTGGTAAAAGTTATTTCTAGATTATAAATCGTGTTTCTTACCTGTATAGGAGAAGGTTGTAGCTATAAACCAAGAAGTTGGTCAACTTTGACATCCAACTTATACCCGGTAATGGTAAGAAAGTCACGAAAAGACGCTTGTTTGCGGCACCTTGAATTTTTTATTTTTTTTACCTGCGTGAGAGTTATGATTAATACCCAGTCTAAACGGGAAGATACGAACATCCCATCAGTTGGCATCAAAGTGAGAGCATACATTGTACAGTAAGTGGTTGTTTTTTTATGTTCATTGTTTAGCACTTAGCGATACTGCTGCATGATGCGTAGTGTTTCAGTAAAACTGGATCCGCTTAGCACACAGCTTCTAAAACTTGTAGTTCATCTTTCTTATATTCAGGGTAAAAAATACAAGTTTCTGGATCATCATTTGTTCCAAAGTAGTTTTTGTTGACTCTCACAAGTCTGCCATGAGTAGTAGTGTTGTTATTGTTGTTGAAGGGAAAAGCGAACATTAAGATGCATCTGTAAAATTAATATGCCTCTGTATGCTTAAAATGAGCAAAATACATAAATAGTACATGTTATTATCAAGGTGTCTGTTACTACATTACATATATACTTACATTGTTTATATAAATCGATGATGGAGGCTTTTGGATTATTTTGGAGTTCTGTATGGGCGGAAAAAAGTAAATGACCATTGACTCCATTGTTAGCTGACTTTTGTAAGCAATTATTTACTAGTTAGAATCCATAAACAAATTAAAACATGTGTTCTAATCTAACATAAGGATTGTGAATGATAGACAACATTTCTTTTAAGTGCAGTTCCTCTTTAAACATGGTCTCTGGGGACCTCTAGTGGTGGAATAGCGTAACTGCTGTATAAAGAAATTACGTCACCATTGAGAGAACGAAAATTGAGCATTGAATTGTAGCTGAATGCGGCAACATCGTTGCAAACGAATATGCAGTGAAGGCTACATTTAACACAAATTATAGGCATGGGAACATGAATGACAGTGCTATATTTGCCATAAAATTACATTTTGGTGAGGAACACACAGTGCTGTTCACAATCCCATTAATGAGCCAATACTAGCAGAGGATGTGATGGACAGGACATGACGTCGCAGAGTAAATTGCCAGAATAAGAGCATCCTAAACATTTTAATACTGTAGCAGAATAAGATCAAACTAAAACACTTTCCGACAGGGCCGTTTGTAAGAAGTTTGGTTTGCACGTCGGCCGCCTGATGTTGGCGTTTCTCGTCCTGAGCACCGGAATGTTCTGCTCATCTGCAGGTTGGTCTTCCACAAATTGTGTTCTGTCTTTGTCAACATTATGTAAGAGTAGACTTTCTTCTTCTCTGCAGGGTTCCTGCCTTCTTCGTTCTGTATGTACACGACGCTAATCGCCATGACAGGATGGTTCCAGGACCTCACGCCGTTAGCCATAACGGGTGTAGCCGCTGGCGCCTTCGTTGGATGGCCGTTCTCCGCTCTGATTGGGTAGCAATGTTAATCAGAATGACTTTTTATCAACTGCATGCTGTGAATGAAAATATGTACAATAATTTCTCCGCTCAACAGGATGCCGATTGCCTTCGATCTGCTGGTGTTAAAGCGGGAATGGAAGAGTTTTATCACCTGGTCAGCTTTTGCTGTCTTGGTCTTACTGGTAAGAAAAGGCAACAATTACTGGTGGAGTTCAACTTTAATGTAAACGAAATGCAAATATTTAAAAAAAGATGCACGGTTTCTTTTTCAGGGTCCCTTGGTTGCAGTGGACTCTTTCTTTTATGGCAAACTAGTGGTCGCCCCTCTCAATATTCTGCTCTATAATGTCTTCACACCACATGGGCCCGATCTGTATGGTAATTAGCACGCACCTCTAATGTAATATTTTATATCATGTTGGCACAAGTACTAGGCATAAAAGTCAGAAGTGGCATTGTGCCCATTTAAAAAGCCAATTATACATCCATAACACTTAAATTGACCTTAGACATAGATTTTTTTGTTGTTAAATACATTTTACTTTGTCATCTAAGAATTACTGAAAAAGGAATACCCTTCATAAAGCTCTATTCCCTTTTGTGGTCTATAGAGGGAGCCTGAAGCCATTCACCTAATTTGCCTGTGTTTTCGTGTCACACTGATTAGAGGCTTCATGCAGTCCATAAACGTTTGGACTTTGAGGCCCATTTTTTCCATGACAGAGGGGAACAGGGCCCACTCTAATATTAACATTGAATTAGTAATCTTACTCTTGATTTTAGTCGTATTCAATTGATATGAAAGCATGTGTTAATCTCAAATATTATTATCAAGGCTTTGGTCAGGCTGATTACAAAATAAATACTAGTCAAATAGTCAGCAAAAAAAGGGACTCACAAACCTCATAAATAATCAATTGACATACAATTACACAGTTTCTAAAATAAATTCTAACCAATTTAATAATAAACAATCATTTATATGTTTCTTAAATAAACTGTCAATACAATTTAAGTGCATATTAAAATACAGCTTCACCACTTTAGTCATATTTTTTGCGCTTAAGAAACCTTTCTATGACTTTAAGATTTGTTATTCAAATGTGAAGTGCAATACGAATAAAATATGTTATTATTATTCTTACTTTAGCTCCAGACATCTTCTGTTTGTTTGATATTGTCTTTACTGCAACAAGTGGTGGAGACGTGTATTACAACTGAGAACCACTACTGACGGCCCACACAAACCACAGCTGAGAAAGAGATATTTTTTGGCGGCCCGGCTTTGCGGTTAAGAAACACTGGTCTATAGCATTTTGTGTTTTTAAAAGTTAATGATTCTCAGTTTTATTGATTAATTAACCTGTTTATTTTTGTGGTTTGCAGTAGTGTACATATACTACTAAAAATGTTTTAATATTTTTATTATCCTGGTGTGGATGGATGTAATCTGCATGGGTCTCAGTTGATGTAATTCGCTGTTTTACCAAACTCCGTGTTTTATTTTTTTGGACTTTGATCACATCAATGTGTATTTTGTGTCTTTTATTTCCAGGCACAGAGCCGTGGCACTTCTACTTCATAAATGGGGCTTTGAACTTCAACCTGGTGTTTGTTCTGGCACTCTTTTCCCTGCCACTCACTGCTCTCATGGAGACACTCCTACACAAGTTCCATGGTGAGCAGCTTGTGCGAGAATTGAGATCATGTGCGGAATGTTCCTCGCAGCCTCCCTTAGTTGTAATAGCTGCTCTTGTGATTCCACGAGTCGCCTCTCATGTGTGTTTCCTGCAGTGCAGAACCTGGGCCGTCCATACTGGCTGACTCTGTCCCCCATGTATTTGTGGATGTTGATTTTCTTCACTCGACCTCACAAAGAGGAGCGCTTTCTATTTCCAATCTATCCTCTTATTTGCCTGAGTGGTGCAGTGGCCCTCTCGTCTCTGCAGGTGTGTCCCTGTTATAGCGGTCCCCGTCCAAGCTGCATTTTGTCATTCGTTCCCTTCCTGCAGAAATGCTACCACTTCCTGTTCCAGCGCTACCGACTGGAGCACTACACGGTCTCCTCCAATTGGCTGGCACTTAGTGCAGTTGTGGTCTTCGCTGTGATGTCACTCTCTCGCTCTGTTGCCCTCTTCAAAGGTATATGTGTGAGGGCATGTACATCTCTCTATCCTGGCTTGACATGTTTTCTTCCTCTCTACAGGTTACCACGCTCCTCTGGACTTAT
The DNA here is from genome assembly GCF_033978685.3 of Nerophis lumbriciformis. NCBI lineage: Eukaryota > Metazoa > Chordata > Actinopteri > Syngnathiformes > Syngnathidae > Nerophis > Nerophis lumbriciformis. Next base: position 17,052,130 of record NC_084556.2, on the reverse strand, counting down.
ACCCAGAGTTTCACCGCATCGCCAAAGATACCACTCTGCACTCAGTCCCCGAAGGCAGACCAGTTAGTGTGTGTGTGGGCAAGGAGTGGCACCGCTTCCCCAGCAGCTTCCTTCTTCCACACAAGTCAGTAGGGATTGGCATTCTTAATCATTGCTTTGTAATTTGACTGATCAGTTGTCAAAGTAATGGAGTCATAATGGATTTCACTTGGCAGAGGGCACATTTTACTCAGACCAAAACAGTCTGTTGCCTTAAAAGATTTATCTGAAACAGCAAGTAAACAAAAACAGAGCAAAGCTTGATTTTGGAGCATCTTGAGCTCAAGAAAATATATTTCTTATTGTATTTGTAATATAGGAAATAACTACAACTAGGACTGCAACGATTAATCGATTGAAAAAGAGCTTACACTTATATTCTTTTGCTTCGATTAATTGTTTAATGAGTGTAACTCATAAAAATTGCCAAAATCCGGAACGAATGGAGTGCCTGCAACTTAAAAGTACCAGTAAAGTGGAAATACAAGTTGACTTTATATGCTTAATTGTGTTTCATTTTATCCATTAAACCATATCCAATTGTATTTACAATCCCCAAAGTATGTGAAAACACCGTCTAAACATCACAAAATGCCACAAATTCGGTCAGCCATTTTGAATATTCTGCTCCGAACGTCTTTGGTAATTTCCGTCGATTGACGTCACTGGAGTAACACTTCTGCACTCTGACCATAGTATCAGATCAGTCTTACTGCAAATACGCAAACATTAGAGAGAGATGTGCTGTCTATCATTCACAATCCCTATATGAGACATGAACACATATGTTTTTCTTTTTTTATGCATTATAAGTCTTAAATAAATAAATACATACATAGTCTGTCAATGGGGGCTTTCTAATCCCCCCACAAAACCCTCTAAGTAACCATCCAAAACCTGCCAACAGTACTTCATATACACATCGTGACCTAAATATTAACCAAATATTAGCTATGTTGTTATTATAAGCGCTAACGCAGACAAACCATTTTTTAGCGGAGGATTGATTACACAAAGCTAAATAGCCCTTTCCTGCTTTACTGTGAGCTGGCCGTGATGTCCTGCTGCTCCTGCATCATCGCGTCTCGGTTCGTCAAAGTTATTCTAGATCATAAATCATGCCTCTCATCTGGATATTAGTATGATTTAGCCATAAATCAAAAAATTGTTCATCTGTGACATTCAATTCATAAACGGAGATAGAAACAAACGCACACAACCGAAGACAGTGTCTTGTTAACCATTTGTGTGCATCGAGATTCATTATTCATCTAAACGGGAAGATATGGACATCCTATTTGTCGTCATCGAAGTAAGAACAGACATTGTACACTAAGCTATTGTTTTATTATGTTTGTAGTTTGTATTTCTTGTTTAGCACTTAGCAATACTGCTACATGGTGTTTAGTGTTTCGCCTGCTTGGCACTCAGCATCAAGGGTTGGAATTGAGGGTTAAATCACCAAAAATGATTCCCGGGCACGGCACCGCTGCTGCCCACTGCTCCCCTCACCTCCCAGGGGGTGATCAAAGGGGATGGGTCAAATGCAGAGGACAAATTTCACCACACCTAGTGTGTGTGACAATCATTGGTACTTTAACTTTAATTTTAACTAAAGCTGGATCTGTTTAGCAGAGCTTCTAAAACTTGTAGCTCATTCTCCTTGTATTCAGGATCAACAATAGAAGTTTCTGGACCATCATTTGTCCCAAAGTAATCGTTGTTGGCTCTCACAAAGCCTGCATGATTTGCATTGATGTTGGTGGGGAAGAATTTGCGGTTCCTACCTCTTCGTCGCGTGATCACGTGTCTAGCTAGCTCATTAGCTCTCAAAATGGCTTGGGAATCTTCGTAAGATTGATACTATTTTGATCATATCTATTTACTCGCTAACTGTATAAGTCTTTCGTTGTCATACATCATATATATATGATAATAGCTTCAACATAGAGGCAACTTGTTTTTCCACTTTATTGGTACTTTAAATACATGCACATAGTTTCTTCAATAGAGCGCACATGAGCGGTAGTGTGTGGGGACCATGATCTGTGTGGTGGCGAACAGCGCAGAGTGTTTTTTTAATTTTTTTATTCTTATTAATGCACACATGTTAAAAGTGCAATTTCAATGTTGAGGGGACGGCGTGGCGAAGTTGGTAGAGTGGCCGTGCCAGCAATCGGAGTGTTGCTGGTTACTGGGGTTCAATCCCCACCTTCTACCATCCTAGTCACGTCCGTTGTGTCCTTGGGCAAGACACTTCACCCCTTGCTCCTGATGGCTGCTGGTTAGCGCCTTGCATGGCAGCTCCCGCCATCAGTATGTGTGTGTGAATGGGTGAATGTGGTAATACTGTCAAAGCGCTTTGAGTACCTTGAAGGTAGAAAAGCGCTAAACAAGTATAACCCATTTATCATTTATCATTTATGTGTATTGATTAGAAAAAAAAGAAAATTATGGTAAGCATAAAATCCTCATTTATTTAAACTATTTTCCATAAAATACGTGGTTCATCCAATTACTCGATTAATCGAACTTTGCTTTTCACATATCAACATGCTTATATTCAGTAGGCTTAAATTTTCTACATTTGGCATGGAGTTGAACGATGGATGGATGATTTGGAGCAGATTTAGCTTTGAGGCTTAGAGTCCACTGCCTTTGTATTCTGCCTCACCACTGTTTACTTTCACAATCAAATGTGTATTTGTCCACTAAGTTTCCTGTTTTTGATCTCCAGCTGGCAACTACACTTCATCCAAAGTGAGTTCAAAGGTCAGCTCCCCCAGCCGTACACCTCCGGTCCTCTGGCCACACAGATCATCCCTGCTAATATGAACGACCAGAACCTGGAAGAGCCCAGCAGATATGTGGGAAACACACTTATTTGTTTTTCCTGTATTAGCAAAAACACTTATAGTACATGACCAGTGTGTCGATCCATGCAGGTAGACGTGCGGCAGTGCCACTATTTGGTAGACCTCGACACAGAAGAAGAAACGCCACATGAGCCACGATACGCAGCCAACAAAGAGGAGTGGAACGTCATCGCCTACAAGCCTTTTTTGCAAGCATCCAGGTATTCCACACCCCGACTTAAACAAGTTGAAAACCTTATTCAGGTGTTACCATTTAGTGGTCAATTGTACGGAATATGTACTTCACTGTGCAATCCACTAATAAAAGTCTCAATCAATCTCAATCAACACACTTACAATATGTAATATAATGAAATCATATACCTCTTGTACACCCTCATAACAAAATGCATTAAAACTAAATGAAAACACCCTAGCAAAGTGGCGCGAACTGGCAGCCACGCTTCCGTCAGACTACCCCAGGGCAGCTGTGGCTACAAATGTAGCTTACCACCAGCAGGTGTAAATGAATGATGGGTTCTCACTTTGAGTGTCTAGAAAAGCGTTATAAAAATCTAATCCATTATTATTATTATTATTATTATAATTATTATTAATGCATGAACCTTATGATGTAATGCTTTGGCTTTGTTTAACATACGTATCCAACATTGTAACAATAGTTATAAGTCAGAAAAGACACACATCATCATAGTTTCCCTTTAAAACACTGAATAAATGCATCAAATATATTTGTACATTCCAATTCTACACAGGAAATAATTAAAACAACTTTGAAAGGAATCTCAAAATGGCCACTTTTATCCATTTGTAGGTCCTCTCCTGTCTTCAGAGCATTTTACATCCCGTTCCTGTCCGAGCGCCACACCAGCTACCGGCGCTACGTCATCTTGAAACCGCGGCGGCAAAAGCAACCCTGTACGCGCAGCCGTGGCTGACCTTTTAACCTCAGATACAACAACAAAAATCAATGACTTCCCCCTTTGACACAGCTGGAGTGTGCAGTTTGTCAGGTGGAGTTTGACTATTGGTCTTAAGAAATGAAGATGCGGACCCTTTAAAGACTTTGCGTGGACTTGTGTGTGAGTGTGTGCATGTGCATTTGAACACCAATTCGCACTTGACACTATTAAGGGGCGGGAATGGTGTGTCTGTATGTGTGTCATTCCTCAGGTGTGCTTATTTAGATGTCTGTTCATGTCAGTGTTTCCCTCCATACTGGACACCAAACCGAACGGAATAACTCAATCATAGGTGATAAAAATCTGATGTTTACTTGTGCTCGGTGTGAGTGAAGATGATGAATGGAAATGAATAATTTAATTTAGATTGGTAATGGAAAGAAATATGACTGTGAATACAAACTTGTTTTGTTTTTTTATCTGTACAATAAAAAACAGCACCACAATCCGATTGATTTATTTACCCAACAAACATACAAACCACAGGAGGCGTATCAAGACATAACACATCATTACAAATATCAATATAATTGAACATTCTCTTCAACAACATGCTGTGTTGTCATTAATGTGCTACCTAGACCCTCGGGAGCGTCATGAATCAAAACAGATTGATTCAGTGGGAAAGAGAAAATCATTCATGTATTCCTGTTTGATCGTTGTGTCAATACACAGTTATAAAACATAAACACAAATAGTATTTACCCAACATGTCACCAAATAAACATTATTAGACTGCAAACAGTGAAATATCAACACTTAAATGGCCATGCAAATGACATGCGCACTTATCCACGATATACTAGCAGAGACCAAAATGCTCCATCTTAATGGTGTACTTCAAAGAGTGCAATTTCAAGGTGAGGATGTTTGTGGCATCTTTTCGAAGTGTACAAGCTGACATATTGCCATTTTTCACTGTCGTCATCAAGCACAGGTCTTAATGAAGCTTCTTCAGTGCATGCGACACCACATAGTTCAGCGTAACAGACACATTCCATATACAGCACAGGTGTCAAACTCAAGGCCCGCGGGCCAGATCCGACCCTCCACATCATTTTATATGGCCCGCAAAAGCCTGGAAATAATGTGTCAATAAAATACCTTATATTTTCTTTCTTTACTTTCTTATTTTCTTACTAAAGGTATTAAGGGTTTTTTTTTCTAGTTTGACAGGGAAAAAATAGTGTCCAATGTTGCAACAAATATTATATTATCAAACTTTTTTGCTCAAAATCCAAATAAATACTTAAATATCTGCTCAGCTCATGATTTCGAAGCAAGTCATCCATCAAATTGTACACTATAAAAATGACCAATGGATTTTACTGTAAAATGTAAGGAGTTTTTTTTACAGCATATTACTGTAAGTTGAAAAAAACGACCAATGTTTGTTTTTTTTAACAGTAAAATTATGTCGACTGAGCTGTCAGTTTTTTGCTGTTTTTTTTATACTGTGAAATCCACGGTTGATGATTTTATGGTACCACATTTCATAATGGTAAAAAACTGGGAGCTGATTTGCCAAAATAAAATTAAACAGCAGTACTGTATTTATATTTATAATTGTATTTATTAATTTATTACTATGTATATATATATATATATATATACATATATATATATATATATATATATATATGTTATAAAAAATAATAATGAAAAAAAAAAAACACCATATATTTTAGCGTAAAAGTAAAAAAAGTCTGGCAACTAAGCTGCCAGTTTTTTTCTGTAAAAAAACTGTGGTAAAATCCACAGATTTGTTTTACTCTTCACGTAAAATAATGTAAAATATTTAAATTCATAGGCAAATTAATTTATTATTTACTGTTACAAACGGCCCCCTGATGGCAGCCATGACTGCGGTGTGGCCCTCGATGAAAACAAGTTTGACACCCCTGATGTACAGTATTCACAAAGCTGTTGCAAGGCTGGATAGTAAAATAAAGTTTGTCTGGGGTCGTCCATTGTCTCCAGCTCTTGCATTGGATTTGATTTGATTATGCAGGTGTATCCAATGTTTTTGCCAGCAAGTGACTATGGCTTACATTGACTAAAGAAGGTGGCCAATCGGTTTGATCCATTTCTGAAATTTTTTGCAACTTTCATGCAGTGTCTTAACATCCTATAATCAGACCCACGAACACACACATCAGTACTTTTCACTGTCCAGCCAGTGTTGTTCATTGAAGTATCTCCTTCCTCCATCAAAATTCAGAGCACTTCTGTAGCTATCCAGAGTAGCCTGGTAGGATTTTCTGCTTCCATAGCTTCCCAAGATGCTTTGGTAAGAATCCATCTTGCCATCGGTGGTGTACGTCTGATACAGGTCAGCCTTCACCGTGTGATCCACAGGCTTCACTTTGAAGTCATAGAGGTCAGTCTTGGCTGTCATGTTGTCTTCGTACAGTTCGTGGTCTCCGTAGGCCCTGCTGCAGCCAAAATGCTCACTCTTGGTTGTTCGGCGGCCGAGACTCCTGTCGTAAAATTGGCTGGGATGAGCCAGACTCCCGTCAGTCAGGTCCCTCTTCGCCGGTCGGCCCAAGCTGCTGTTGTAGAGGTCGCGGGTACTCCGGCGGCCCAAGCTGAGGTCATTGATGTCAAAGTTGAGGAAGCAGCTCTCAGTGCTGGCGAGAGTCACAAAGCCGCTTTCGGTGTCGCGACCTCCCAGGTTGTCGTAATCCCCGGTGGGGGTGTCGGGCGAGGAGCTAAGGAAGGATGTATTTTTGGTGTGCGGGCGCCCCGACACCAAGTCGTCATCCTTCTGACAGCGGATCACGTTGTAGACGTCTGTCGGAGTCGGGCTGGGTCGGAGGCCCGTATCTGGCTGGGGTACTTCCGATTTTTTCTCCTTTCTTCGTCTGTCAAAAGAAAACATTCTTTAACTAGACCAAACGTTACACTGTAGAACAGGGATCCTCAGTTACACTTGTCCAAGGGCAGGATTTTTTCTTAGAAAACACGGTAAGGGCCAGTATTGTTAAAAAAATTTTTTTTTATAAATTAGGGCTGTCAAAAATAATGAGTTAACTCGTGTATTTAATCACAAAAAATGATCACATTAATCATATATATATATATATACACAGATTAATAACGCTGTTTATTTTGACTATACATGCTCCTTTCCCCAAACCGCGGATGGTTACCTGAAAGGTGGCACAGGTTGGTACATGGTCAGTGTTCAGGTCAATGCGTACTGTTCCACACCAAATTTTATCCCAAAATACAACCTGACTAGACTTTAGATAAAACTTTTACCAAGTTGTGAGAAAATAAATAATGTGCATTCAAGTAAACATTTTTCTAAATGTTCCTGTATGACATTTTGTCAATGAAATTGCATTTGTGTCCATATATTGGGGTCTTTTTTAAGTTAATTTAAAATAATGCATGCGAGTAATCATGATTAATCCAAATTCAAAAGTGTAAAAAAAAACATTTGACAGCACTAATATGAACTTAATATAAATGTAATAATACACATCAACATACTATTTTAATAAACATGTACTTAGTCACCCTGACTTGCATTTGAACCCATGCTCCTTTTTATGAAGGAGCAAGCACGTTAACATTGAACTATCGAGACACTCTCATTGGGTATTTACCATTAATGTCCAATTTTTCATAAAGGCCCTAGATGAATGAGAACCTTCACGGACATACGTAAATGTGAATGGTTTTATTATTGGGGGGGTTTGGCGGGCCGATGTTCTGGCAAAAGGTGGATTTGCACCCCAACCATATACGCCTATCTATGAATCCAAGGAATGCATTATTGATATTGAGCATTTAAGGAATATTCAAATGCATATTACACTTAATAATAATAAATCTCCGCGGTTCAATTCCAATTTTCGGGGAGGCGATTCGATTCAACACGATTCTCGATTCAAACCGATTCATGCAATACATTATTTCGTATAAAAATTAGAATAAAATCTTTTCAAAACAGGTCACTGATTCCAAAAGACGTATGGTGTGTATACGCACAGTGAGTAAGCTACAGATGGCCAAAAAAACTGTCTTAAAAACCCCCCAAAAAAGGACTATATATATAGACAGTGTATACAGTGCATACACTATATATACACTGTATACATTCTGTATGTAAATATATACATACATTAAATAGATATACACATGTTTTAATAGATTTTTTGATACTTTGAATTTATTTAGAATCGTAATAAATAAGAATCACGATTGGGATGTAAATCTATTTTTTTTCAACACCCCTACTAAAAACACTATATTTGTGTATTTTTTGCTGGGAAACCAAAAGCGCTCCCAGTATGCTTTGCTCTAGAGATGTCCGATAATATCGGCCTGCCGATATTATCGGCCGATAAATGCGTTAAAATGTAATATCGAAATTATTGGTATCGGTTTTTTATTATCGGTATTGTTTTTTTTTTTGTTTTGTTTTTATTAAATCAACATAAAAAACACAAGATACACTTACAATTAGTGCATCAACCCAAAAAACCTCCGTCCCCCATTCATTCATTCATTCACTCATTCACACAAAAGGATTATTTCTTTCTGTTATTAATATTCTGGTTCCTACATTATATATCAATATATATCAATACAGTCTGCAAGGGATACAGTCCGTTGGTCCACTAATAGTACTAACCTTTAACAGTTAATTTGACTAATTTTCATTAATTACTAGTTTCTATGTAACTGTTTTTATATTGTTTTACTTTCTTTTTTATTCAAGAAAATGTTTTTAATTTATTTATCTTATTTATTTATTTTTTTATTTTTTTAAAGTACCTTATCTTCACCATACCTGGTTGTCCAAATTAGGCATAATAATGTGTTAATTCCACGACTGTATATATCGGTTGATATCGGTATCGGTAATTAAAGAGTTGGACAATATCGGAATATCGGATATCGGTAAAAAGCCATTATCGGACATCCCTACTTTGCTCCAGTTGATTTTTTGTCATCTTCACATGAAACCATAACGTAATAAGTCCTACATTGTGTAATAGTTTGTAGTGTGAAACATGTATATTAAATGACCAAGTACAAAAATATAGCGCTATTTAGTGTAACAAAGATTGAATCAATGCACAATCACATATTTTGTATTCATACACATGCACAGATGCACGTTTTAGAACACCCTTTTGAAGACCCCTGCTGTAGAATTTTACTACTGCCCAGTTACTATGGAAACCAGAAAACGGTCACTGTGCTGCTTTCTTGTTTACATACAAGAACAGGCTTGTGGAAGATTAATTGTGAATTCTGACTACATTGAAAAAATTTACTTTAGCATAATTCTTTAAATCAATACAGAATTTGACTGAGAGTAAATATGGTGACGATAACGACAATGCCAGTCAGGATATCAACAGACATCAGTTAAGCACACCGCCTTAGTTTTCCCTCAGAGGAACGCGGATCATCTGCTCAGTGATCGATGCTTGTACCGTATTGATGTCTGAGTTAAGGATGATGACTCTGCGTGCTCCGCCTGAGAGCAGTCCACTATAGAAGATTCCGATCATTACTTGACGGGTCAAAGCAATCCGATGCTCACCGCGTGACCAGCATTTTGAAGCAGCAGACCCCCGTCACTGTCAGCAGCAGCAGTATGAGCGGGATGGTGGGGATGATGATGTACACCACATTGAGGGCTAAGAGAGAGGCAGACGTTACATGGCATGATTAGCATTTAGATGTTAAAATAGTAGACTATAGACCCATCCGTTAGGTTACCTGTGCTTCTCTTTGCATTATGATCACTTGGATTCCACGGCACAGATGAGGGGAAGATGTCTGTAATGAAAGGCATTCATGATAAAAATACATGCAAGTCACCATTAGTAAATGCTCCAATTAACACCTCTATTCAATCAAGTGTCGAGTCCCCAAAAGTCTACAAAAGTTAAGGTACAATAGGTTATACATTTAAAGTATACATGTCAAACTCAAGGCCCGGGGGCCAGATGTGGCCCGCCAAAAGCTGGGCTTGATAAAATACTTTCTGTCTAAATGTATTGGTTCTTTTAAAGCTCCAACTCGCCGAGTCTAAATGAAAGAAAGCAAATGTGAGCAAAACCTAAACGAATCAAGTTTTGACCATCAATCATAAATGAAGCTTTCAGTACATAAACAACGTTGAGATCTATAAATAATCTGATAAAGACAGGGGAAAACAAGAATACCCGTAAACGGCACGTGCAACAACAACAACAAAACAGCAAACCTGGCTGTAGACGCGATGTTAAATCAGGAAATGCAACCTTGCCCCAGCAAAAACAATGCATATTTATCTGAGAGTCTTGACACCAATTTCCTCGACGCAGCCACACACAAATGAGTTGTAGACCTCCATGCTTTTCCAAGTTTTCATTAGTTTGGCCGTGTAGAATGATATCTAGAGCACCAGATAGTTCGACATGTCTAGGGACGCGACCGACGGTTAAGCCTTGAAATCACTCGACAAATCTTATTCTTATAACGTATGGAGATAGACTCCATTGCATAGTTTGCATTCTTTGCTCGTATCTGCTTTTATCTGGATAGTTCGAACTGTGTTTGCTGCACAGTAGCCCACCACCTCGTTCACTTCCGTTCAAAATTCACATGTCCGAATACAACCTATTTATAAAACAATCTCGCCTTGTTCCAAACTTGCCCCAAACGAGGTGTTCGGAATTTTGAGACTTACGTGACATATTTTACGCCAGCGGATATCTCCATATATGGTAGAGGTTTACCCGAAGAGCTTTGCACAAGTTTGCTAATTTGTAATTATAGTCACTAAGTTCCTTATTTTTGTCCATCCTTTTGCTTTGGGGCAGACTGGCTCGTACATGCACATGCGTGCTAAAACCAATTTCCAACAAAAAGTAGCGTATAGTTCGAACTTATATCTGTCAGTAGACTCGCTATGGAAGTTGAAGGGGGCTTGGCCTGGAGGAAGCCCACAAAACAACGCATCATGAAGAGACTATCAAAAAGTGGATTAAAGATGGTCTGTAAAATCATAATTAAAATTTGGACCAAAGCACCCCAATTACATGTTATGTAAACCACAAGGAAGTGCTCTAAATGTAGGGGAAAACAATCTAATATGATCCCTTTAGGGTTACAAGGATCACTTATAACAGGGGTGTCAAACGTAAGGATCAGGTTTTATCCGGCCTGCGGGATGAGTTTGCTAAGTATAGAAATGAGCCGAAATTTTTGAATGAAAGAAACTGCTGTTCTAAATGTGTCCACTAGATGTCGCAATAGCAATTCTTTGTATCTATATAGATTATGCTACATATGTAAAAAAAAAAAAAGAAATCATATGATGTTAGTGCATCAGTCAAGGAAAATGAGCAAACTACATAGATAACATTATATTATTTTTTATCTTAATAGATTGAAAATTAACATCAATGAGTTGACTGATGAACATTATCACATTTATTCAGAAAGTATACATAACGACAAATAAAGGTAGAATACTATTAACCGCAACATGTAAGTGTAAAAAACCCCCAGCATTTTTAGAATGTTCTTGTTCTATTTTTTAACAAAGAAAACAATCTGAAGTTGTCTTTATTTTTAAGTTATCGTGCCGTGATTTTACCAGTCTGTCCCACTTGGGAGGCCCCACATCTAAAATGAGTTTGACACCCCTGACTTAAAACATTGATAACAAATTCATAAAATCCCAAGTTGATTCAACGTTATTGAAACCCTAACCCTAACCCTAACCCTAAAATTCAGACATTTTAGGCCATAAAAATCACAACAACAAAAAAAATCCTGGAGGGACTGATGAAGGTTTAAAAAAAAACTTGCATAATGAGTAGTGATATTTTGGAAATAACACTCCATCTATTTTGTACTGGCATCTTCAGTAAATAAGATGAAATTAGAGCACTTACCTGCATGTGTGGAGTTAGGGGGTGAAGGGACAGCGGACTTCTCTGGCAAGATTAAAACAGTCAACAAGGAAGCACATTGAAATAATTGGAATGTTGGCGCCTGTGAGGTTGTACCTGCGATGTATTTGCAGATAAAGTTGTGCTTAGTTTCGCAGTTGTCGTCATTCCACTGGAACATGTAGAGTCCTCCCATCCCGGGCGGTGCAGACGGCTGGTGATACATCACCACGCACACCTCATAGCCGCATGATGGCTCATCCCAGTGCCAGTTCCTGCACACATGGAGCCACAGTCATTTATCTCAATGCTGCCTCCACTAAACATACGCGCCCGTTTATTGAGCTCGCTTAAAAAAAAAAAACAATGTGGCCCTGTAATAAATCTTTCTCTCGCGAGGATTCTAATGTTCACTTTTACTGTAATTGTTTAAGAGAGAGAGGTATCGATCTGTTTCAATAGGCATTTTGGAGGCTAGGCCTTTTACAGTAAGTAGCACCGTGTCATAATAACTTATAGTGAGAAGTCTGTATAAAAGTAGGTTTTGCAATTCCCTGAGGCCCTGGAAAAATAAGTTAATTGAGGACTGTAATGTCATTGAATACATCACAACATATCATAGCTAACTACAGAGAGGGCAATAATATTTATAGAATATTTTGTCCAGGCCATAGTTTCTTCTCACAATTTTGCTTGTGGAAAAGGCAAAATATTATGGAATTATGCATTATAAATAGGGCTGTCAAAAATAAAGAGTGAATAATCACAATAAACTAACACATTCATCATGTTTAGATACAGATAAATCAATCAATCAATCAATGTTTATTTATATAGCCCTAAATCACAAGTGTCTCAAAGGGCTGCACAAGCCACAACGACATCCTCGGTACAGAGCCCACATAAGGGCAAGGAAAAACTCACCTGGCTCCTTTACCTTAACCGCGAATGGTTGCCTGAAAGGTGTGTGTTATTCGGTCAGTGATCAGGGCAATTCATACGTCAGTGCAAAGATGAGTGAGGAGACTTCCAAATATAACCTGATTGGACTTTAGATAAAAGTGTTACCAACATTTTCAGCAAATAGAAAGGGTACATTCAAGTAACACATTTAGAAAATGTTTCTGTATGACATTCTGCAATGGCACAATTGCCTCCCTACTTGGCACTCGGCATCAAGGGTCGGAATTGGGGCTTAAATCACCAAATGTTTCCCGAGCGCGGCCACCGCTGCTGCTCACTGCTCCCTTCACCTCCCAGGGGGTGAACATGGGGATGGGTCAAATGCAGGGGATAACTTCACCACACCTAGTGTGTGTGTGACTATAGTTGGGATTTTAAATTAACTTTAAATATCGGGTCTTTTAGTTAGTTTAAATTTTGCAAGTGATTAATAACCTGTAATCAATCAGGATTAATCCAAATTCAAAAGTGTTAAACTGATTTAAAAAAGGTATCATTTGACAGCACTACTTGCAAGCATCATATTTCCCGAAATTGTGGCCTCTGCTCCTCTGCTTGAATGAACTAACGCCATGCCCCAAATAGATTCCTCTTGTTTCCCCTCAAAACAGAAATACATTCAATATTGTTGAACTTTAAAATAAGAATAAAAATGTGTTCCCCTAGTACAGGGGTCGGCAACCCGCGGCTCTCGAGCCGCATGCGGCTCTTTAGCACTCCCCTAGTGGCTCTCTGGAGCTTTTTCAAAAATGTATGAAAAATGGAAAAAGATGAGGGGAAAAAAATATATTTTTTGTTTTAATATGGTTTCTGTAGGAGGACAAACATGACACAAACCTCCCTAATTGTTAGAAAGCACACTGTTTATATTAAACATGCTTCACTGATTCGAGTATTTGGGGAGCGCCGTTTTGTCCTACTAATTTTGGCGGTCCTTGAACTCACCATAGTTTGTTTAACTAAGTTTTGTATAACTTTCTCCGACTTTCTAGGACGTGTTTTATGCCACTTCATTTTGTCCACCAAACTTTTAACGTTGTGCATGAATGCACAAAGATGAGTTTTGTTGATGTTATTGACTTGTGTGGAGTGCTAATGAGACATATTTGGTCACTGCATGACTGCAAGCTAATCGATGCTAACATGCTATTTAGGCTAGCTATATGTACATATTGCATCATTATGCCTCATCTGTAGGTATATTTGAGGTCATTTAGTTTCCTTTAAGTCATCTCAATTCAATGTATATCTCATGACACACTATCTGTATGTAATATGGCTTTTAATTTGTTGCGGCTCCAGACAGATTTGTTTTTGTATTTTTGGTCCAATATGGCTCTTCAACATTTTGGGTTGCCGACCCCTGCCCTAGTAGATGCCCTGCCTCTTATATGACTGCTGGGGTTTCATCTATAAAGCTTGCGTACGCACAAAACCGTGCCGAAAAGTTGCTTGCGATGTTTTCACACAATATGTGTGATTTATAAAAAGTTACAGTTTTCCACATGCAGTTTTATGGATGAGACCCCTGGTACTCTGCAGAAATACTGTTTATATTAGAGTGGGAATGGTTGTTTGGTTTGGGTCATTTATGAAATGCTGTGCTGTGTAAATATCAATGTGCTGTTCATGATCATTATTCGGAATTATTGATGTTGTCCACTAGACACCTACAAGGTGGCAGGAATTATAACATCAGACATTTAAAATTAAGATGAAGGCATTCTGCAGGTCAGATTCTTAAACAAACTTGTGATGTCTTGCGTGTCAAAATGAGGACGCTGGCGGGCCGCATTTGGTAGTTTGGATACCCCTTGTTTTTATTATGTCATGAGCTTCCTTGGAAAAGATGGGTCTAGAGATTTATACATGCAAACATGGACCTAATTTGGGGGGGTAGGGGGGGGGGGTAGGAGGATATGTCTATTGCATTTAAAAAAAAAAACATTTTTGCGCACTTTTTAGCGTCCTAAAATAATGTTAAGCTATTGAATGGAGATAAGTCAAACACTAGTACCAGGCGGAAAACGTCCCTTTAACCTCCCAAAAGCGAATTGATTGGCTTTCTAGGTAACTTGCGCAAAGGGAAAAATATGTAATGTAAGTAACTCCTGGTAGCGCGATGGCTAAGGTATCAGTCTTTTGTTCCAGCGAACATGGTGAGGTTCCCAGCCAGGGTACCGGTATATAAAGTAAACGTTAAATTAAATCATAATAAAATCTTGAAAAACTAAAGTAAAGTTATTCATTTCAATCTGTTAGTTTTGTTATTTCGTTAAAAAAATAAATACAAATAATATGACATGCATTTAATCCCTTCAAACCACGCCCCCTTCCAGCAACGGCCCCTGCACTCAAGCCAATTGCGTACCCTCCTACTTCTGAAATCCCAATTTCGTTTCTGGGTGGCGCCATTCAACTTTTCCCTAAGCAAGTCAGAGCTTTTTTTCTTGCGACACTTGGAGTGGGAATCCAAAGCAAAGGAGTTCTGATGCTAATTTTAAGAACATTTAACAAAGCCCTTGTCCGCTTTTGGGGACCAAACTACTGCAGTTGTTATTAGTATTAAATTAGACTATTTCAACTTTTTCTTGAATGATTGTATTTTTCTGGGCCAATAAAAGACCAGCTGTGGGTCATAAATGACTCTACTGTATATCCTCGTGATATTCGGTGTGCCTTCTAGAAGCTATTGTCTATTTGTGACGTCATCCCACCACCACCCACCTAAAAGTGGACTTGCTGCCATCCAGCCAGCGGTATTGCGATGAGCATTCACTGCTGCTGCTGCTGTCCTCGTCTCCATGGTTACGCTTCAGCCCGATCCAGAAGTCGCCATCGGTCGGCCGCAACTCCGTGATGAGCTGCTCGATGATCTTCTGCTCGGACGCCGACTCCACGCTCAGCAGCTGCCCGCCGTCCCGGCGACACGTAAGCTCAGCCTCCCCGAAGTTCAATCTCCGCCGCACCTCGGAGAAATAGGCCAGCTTGTAACACGGCCTGCCTTTGCCCGCCTTGCACACACGCTGACCTGCGCACAGGTGCACAATTGATCTCTGGGTGTATGATGAAGCTCACTGTAAACTAGTACATATTTCCAAATGAAAAAATATGTCAGCTTCCCAAAAATGCCTGTACATATATTTGTGTCCACAGTCTAGTGTTCATGTTAGAACGACACATAAGCCTGCAGCTAGGTGGCAGCAGTGATCCATCTGATCAACAGTTCTACTCAGAAGAAGTAGGAAGTACACATGACCAGTAGAAAGGTAAAAGACGCAAAGAGATTGATAAGTTTGTGACAGGAATGAAAGGAAAAGAGGAGCCTTCGTCAGCGGCACATATAAAGAAAGTAACTCGTACAGATAAAGTAATACATGTAACAAGTTCTCAATAGTAATCAAATTTAGGGGGGGTTCGTTTAAAAATAATCTGTCCCCCCTCAGGGGAAAAATATTGATCATAGTTTTTTCACACTTTAAACTTGTCAGTCTTTGAAAACTTATTTACCCTCATTTTGTTAGCCCTTTAAAGATCAGTATGCTGTAATGCTCCATTATTTTTGTCATAGCCATCCATTTATCCATTTTGTACCGCTTGTCCCTGTCGGGGTTGCGGGGGTGCTGGAGTCTATCCCAGCTGCATTCGGGCGGAAGGCGAGGTACACCCTGGACAAGTCGCCACCTCATCGCAGGGCCAACACGGATAGACAACATTCACACTCACATTCACACACTAGGAGTAAAAAAAAAAAAAAAAAAAAAATATATATATATATATATATATATATATATATATATATATATATATATATATATATATTTATATATATTATGCAGACACTTATTATTACTTTTTTTAAACAAACAGTCCAACATTAATAACAACACATACTTAATATTTCAGAAAACAGTTAAAAAAAATGCTGCATGCTTTGAATGTATATATATATATATATATATATATATATATATATATATATATATATATATTTGTGTGTGTGTGTGTGTGTGTGTGTGTGCTGACCCCCCCGCAACCCCAAAAGGGACAAGCGGTAGGAAATGGATGGATGGCTGTATATATACTGTATATATACATGGGTATTTGAAAACCAATAGTTGAATTGAGGGCAGCACAGTGGAAGAGGGGTTAGTGCATCTGCCTCACAATACGAAGGTCCTGAGTAGTCCTGGGTTCAATCCCGGGCTCGGGATCTTTCTGTGTGGAGTTTGCATGTTCTCCCCGTGACTGCGTGGGTTCCCTCTGGGTACTCCGGCTTCCTCCCACCTCCAAAGACATGCACCTGGGGATAGGTTGATTGGCAACACTAAATTGGCCCTAGTGTGTGAATGTGAGTGTGAGTGTTGTCTGTCTATCTGTGTTGGCCCTGCGATGAGGTGGCAACTTGTCCAGGGTGTACACCGCCTTCCGCCCGATTGTAGCTGAGATAGGCTCCAGCGCCCCCCGTGACCCCAAAGGGAATAAGCGGTAGAAAATGGATGGATGGATAGTTTAATTGAAATCTTCACATAAATTACTGCATTGTTTAATGTTAAATCAAAAAATAATACTATGAGCAAATATCAAATAAATAGATCTCATCAAGTTTTCGATTGTTATTCAATTCGGGGGGCTCGCAGCAATTTCTGTCCCCTGGGATACTTGAGAAGCACTGTACTAATAGTTGTTTTTAAACGTGTCAATCCAAAAAATATTAAATGTTTTTTTTGGCCCAGTATGTTTACATTGCTCCACTGTTTTTTGTCATTGAAAAAAAAATAAAATAAAATAAAATATATATATATATATATATATATATATATATATATATATGTGTGTGTATTATGCACGGTGCAGACACTTATTACTTTTTAACATACAGTCCATATCTAAAATTAAGAGCGACACATACTTAGAATTTCAGTCAGAAAACAGTAAAGCAAATTATGCATGCTTTGAATGGGCAAATGTAGCACCATATACTGGACATATATTTACATCATCCATCACCACATGGCACTTCAAATGTGGCTTCACCATTTTATAATTTTTTCAAGCAGATTCTACAATATTTTTGCCCTAAATTAACAATTTTTTAAACATAACAATGGCTAAATGAGCTAAAAACATCAGTGCTACAGTAGTATTGGCAACGAGATGAGACCAAACCAGTCAGATCACACTGTTCAGTATGGTGGCCACTGATTGGCTCAGCTTCGGACAACGAATCTTGGATTAAAAGAGTGTAGAGGTGACTAAAGAGAGTTTTATTTCATGTCTGAAGGGTTTTTCTCAATGTTGACAAATGTATTTAGAAGGTAGTTTTCATGCTCTATCAATGAAAATAGTTGTTTTATAATTAATGATTCCTATTTTATGGAAACGTATATATTGCGATAATCGAAGAATTACTGTAAATAAAACATTTCACTAGTGCATTAGTTTATGTAAATTTTGACAAGGTTAATGAACAAATGATTTGAAAAGAAATCTGAAAAATATACTCTGGTAAATTGGACCTAATATTTTCAACACAACGTAAAATCACCTGCAAGTTAAAAACTGAATGGCACAAAATGTCCCTAAGGGCTTTAATAACATTCGGACAGAGTCAAACCAAACTCTGTATATTTAAAAATCAATATGACATTATAATACCGGTGTATAACAGCACATATTCACACTTACCTTTAGCTTCAAATACATCTGCTTTAGGTGTGTGAGCCCGGCAGCCAAGAAAAAGTCCCAAAAAGAGATCCACAATCAGTTGTAGTAGAAGCGGGTGTAGTTTTTGAAGGTGTGTGTGTGTTGAGGCTTACCTGTCATGAGGCTGGTGGCTGCTGTTGGATGAAAACATAAAAACAGGAGCTGACAAAAGATGGCAAGGTGGTCCATCACTGTCAGGTGAGTGACTTTTACTAGAGTTTTAGTTGTTCATGTCACCTCCAGTGAAAGTTGATGAAAATGTATTTCAAATGATGGAATAAAAAGCTGCTTCTTGTGTGTGTTGCACGCTGAAAAAAATGTGTGTGTGTGTGTGTGTGTGTGAGAGAGAGAGATGGAAGGAGGAGCAAGAAGAAAAGAAGGTGGGGAATGGGCCATGTGTTTAGGAGGGGGCCTGTAATCTGTTAAGAGCAAGTCTTTAATGATCGGCAGAAGAGGCGGCATTGATCGCAGAGACATCTAATCACGCAAGTGCTTCTCATTGTAAACGCTGACACCGGGCAGATTTCCCCCCCGCCTGTATGACAGGCGCTTTAGAGGATTATCATTATAAAGGTGTTACATGAAAATGATCTGCTGTAACTTAATCAGGATTTGTTTTTTCAGGTAGTGTTCTTCCCCTAATGTGTTTTAGTCCTTATTGTCACACAGTTCGGACAGTTAGTTAAGTTTTCTGTTTGAACATGCTTTGCATGAGTGCTGCCGGCGCAAGGAAGCTGCGGTTCAGTGAAGGGGAACATGATTCCCATGGGAAACATGGCTAAATGTCAGTTTCATATTTTGATAACATTAAAGCCTACATTTTCAGGGTTCAGTTCAGTTCAGTTCAGTTTCAGTTTATTTCGAACATGCATACGATACAATGTAATGCATCACACAATTCCAGTTGTTTCATTACAGCACATCAGAAGAAAAGGAGTAGGAAGAAGCAGAGCTTATTTAATCCTACCCCTTTTCATACCATAGCAATTTTATCCAATGTCCTTGTTCTCTGTAACAGAATAGTGAACAACTAAATAATAAATAAATAATATATCATAGTAAGCAAAGAAATATCAAATACATAAATAATCTTTGTCTCAATAAAAAAAAAAAAGAGGAAAAAAAGGGTCCAAGATGTTCATCATAATTGTTGTTCTGTATACTTTGTGAACATGTGTAGTTTCAACTTAAACTGCATCATATTGTTGCTTTGTTTGATTTCTTTGGTTAATCCGTTCCATAATTTAATTCCACATACTGATATGCTAAAGGTTTTAAGTGTTGTACGAGCATACAAATGTTTTAAATTAGATTTTCCTTTAAGGTTATATTTCTCCACTTTTGTTGAGAAGAATTGTTGTACATTCTTGGGTAGCCGGTTATAGTTTGCTTTATACATAATTTTAGCTGTTTGAATATTCACCAAATAGTTGAATTTCAATAATTGTGATTTAATAAATAATAAGGATCTCAATGGGGTTTGGACAAAAACAACAATAAAAATTGTAATATAGTGACAAATTAATTCCTAATTTAAGTGTGTATTATGACCTTTTGTTAAATGCTGGGTTTTTTATACAACTCCTGTATTGATTGTTACAGCCTTACATTTTCTTCATATCATTTTAATGTGATATTTCTCTTTATTGAAAAACATTTAAATGTTCTAGCTTTGAATTCAGCCACATGTAATAGGGGTCCGACCCGTAATTATCAGAATCAGTTTAATAAGCACGGTGAAACAGGGGTTAGTGCATGTGCCTCACAATACGAAGGTCCTGAGTAGTCCTGAGTTCAATCCCGGGCTCGGGATATTTCTGTGTGGAGTTTGCATGTTCTCCCCGTGACTGCGTGGGTTCCCTCCGGGTACTACGGCTTCTTTACACCGCCAAAAACATGCACCTGGGGATAGGTTAATTGGCAACACTAAATTGGCCCTATGTGTGAATGTGAGTGTGAATGTTGTCTGTCTATCTGTGTTGGCCCTGCAATGAGGTGGCGACTTGTCCAGGGTGTACCCCGCCTTCCGCCCGAATGCAGCTGAGATAGGCTCCAGCACCCCCCGCCACCCCAAAAAGGGACAAGCGGTAGAAAATGAATGGTTGGAGTTTAATAATTATATTGTTTGATATTAAAAATAACTTGGATTTATAGAACCACCCAAAGACACTACAAATTACATGTATGAAAGGCTGCATTATTTAAATTATTCATAATTTAAATAACATTAATTATTTATTGATATTTTGTTAAATATAAGGTTTAAGGCACACCTTTTTAATCAAGATATTGCTATTAGTACTACTATTATTCTCACTATTTTATGTTTTTATTTATTTATTAATGTATTGTTTATATTACATTTTTACATATATTTAAAATTTAATTTTTATATTCTTTTTCTGATGCTGATTTTTAGCTATTCTCCAGTGTGGACGCCACAAAGTTGGAAATGTTCCTTAATCTTTAGTGTCGTGCAATGTTTTCTTATTGTCAATATCGTGTGTGCGTGTTTTCATTTTTAATTTCATTTCTTTTACGAATGTAACTTTTTGTTGCAACTTGCCTGCGTATGAAATGTTCTACATAAGTTTGATTGACTGATTGATAAAATTGTACGATACAAGTAGAAAAATGATCGCATAAATTTGAAGTGGGGCTGCAACTTGTCGCAAACCTCTTTAGTGGCGTTTTGGTTTTGTCTAACACAAATGCTAAAAATGCTAATAGCCTAAATGCTAAAAGGTAGCATGCTAGCAACCCGCCTGGATAATTTATGATGACACGTGTCTTGTTTCATCCGGTAAGTATTGTTGTAAGTAATAAGTCTCAATCTGATAAATAAAATGTTCAAGCTAGCGCCAAGTAAGATAAGTCATCTATACTTACAGTCCTAACTGCCACATGTGTACTTTAATTTCGGGAGAATCCGCTGCAAATTGTCAATGCTAACAATGCTAACAGTGAGCAAGCTAGAAACTGTTGTAGCAATGAGTGGCAAGATTAATTATTTTCATTTTATCCAATGGTAATTGTCTTGAAAAAGAGAAGTCGTCTTATACACAGTTGTCTTCTGTTCGGTTCAATACAGTCGCCTAAAAGGATTTTGTAATTACAATTTTAGGCCTTTTGTTGTTATCTATTTAGGTAAGAAATTAAGGTGTAAAAACAAAAGCTTAAGCTTGTTCAGGGTCTTAATGGAGTTTTGACAAATGATGACAAAATACAACAATAATAGTATATATTGACAAATGAATGCCTATGTTAACTGGGTATTATCATTATCTTCTTAAAGTTTAAGTTTAAGTCCCAATGATAGTCTCACACACACACTAGGTGTGGTGAAATTGTCCTTTGCATTTGACCCATCCACATGTTCAGGTGAGGGGAGCAGTGAGCAGCAGCGGTGGCTGCGCTCGGGAATCATTTTAGTGATTTAACCCCCAATTCCTACCCTTGATGCTGAGTGCCAAGCAGGGAGGCAATGGGTCTCATTTTTATAGTCTTTGGTATGACTCGGCTTCCAGTGAGGGTTGGACTCCGCCAAGGCTGCCCTTTGTCACCGATTCTGTTCATAACTTTTATGGACAGAATTTCTAGGCGCAGTTAAGGCGTTGAGGGGCACTGGTTTGGTGGCTGAAGGATTAGGTCTCTGCTTTTTGCAGATGATGTGGTCCTGATGACTTCATCTGGCCAGGATCTTCAGCTCTCACTGGATCGGTTCGCAGCTGAGTGTGAAGCGACTGGGATGAGAATCAGCACCTCCAAGTCCGAGTCCATGGTTCTCGCCCGGAAAAGGGTGGAGTGCCATCTCCGGGTTGAGGAGGAGACCCTGCCCCAAGTGGAGGAGTTCAAGTACCTCGGAGTCTTGTTCACGAGTGAGGGAAGAGTGGATCGTGAGATCGACAGGCGGATCAGTGCGGCGTCTTCAGTAATGCAGACGCTGTATCGATCCGTTGTGGTGAAGAAGGAGCTGAGCCGGAAGGCAAAGCTCTCAATTTACCGGTCGATCTACGTTCCCATCCTCACCTATGGTCATGAGCTTTGGGTTATGACCAAAAGGACAAGATCACGGGTACAAGCGGCCGAAATGAGTTTCGTCCGCCGGGTGGCGGGGCTCTCCCTTAGAGATATGGTGAGAAGCTCTGCCATCCGGGGGGAGCTCAAAGTAAAGCCGCTGCTCCTCCACATCGAGAGGAGCCAGATGAGGTGGTTCGGGCATTTGGTCAGGATGCCACCCGAACGCCTCCCTAGGCAGGTGTTTAGGGCACATCCGACCAGTAGGAGGCCACAGGGAAGACCCAGGACATGTTGGGAAGACTATCTCTCCCGGCTGGCCTGGGAACGCCTAGGGATCCCCCGGGAAGAGCTGGACGAAGTGGCTGGGGAGAGGGAAGTCTGGGTTTCCCTGCTTAGGCTGCTGCCCCCGCGACCCGACCTCGGATAAGCGGAAGAAGATGGATGGATGGATGGGTATGACTCGGCCGGGGTTTGAACTCACGAACTTCCAGTCTCAGGGCGGACACTCTACTCTCTCTACCACCTTGCTAAAATGCTGACTTTTTTGATACAGCTCTTGTATTGGATATTATAGCTTTATGGTTTATTTGACCCATTATGCAAAATCAACGTTTTTACCTATTGGTACCTGTTTTGGGGAATTCGAGATCTGCATAAATCCTACAAATTTGAAATCAAACCGTGGAGGCACGGCGGAGACATTTAGAAAACAATCTTGCCTCTATACTTCCTTCAAACGGGAATTTGCCAGATTTGACATCAACAGATATCTCCATGTATGTTAGCGTTTTTATTGTAATCCGACGTTGTCGTCAATAAGCTCCTTTTATACCTCTACCCTCTTGTTGTGGGGCAAACTAGCTCGTACACGCACATGCATCCTCCGCTGTTGCCATTTTGTAATACAAAATAACGTATAGTTCGGACTTATATCTGTCTGTAGACTCCATATGGAAGCACTAAAAACTACAAGATGGCTGACGGGGAGAAGACAAGAGTCGCACAAAACAGCACATCCTCAAGAGACGGTCAGAAAGTGGCTTGAAAACTGTATAACATAATCCGTGCAGAATTTTGACCAAAACCATCCTTACATGTTATGTAGACCACAATGACGTGTTACATTTAGAAAGAACATCATTATATGACCCTTTTAAGTTTGGGAGAATCCCCTAAAAACTGTCAATGTTAACAATGCTAACATGCTCACAGCTGACACACTATCAGTGGCAAGGTTGTCCTTTTTCGTCTTGAAGAAATTTGTGTTTTGTTTGGATCTTTTGTTCTATCAATACAATTTTAGGCCTTTTGGCAATATCTGTAAGTCAGACGTTGTGAAAACAAAAAGCTAGCTCGCTAATGAACGTGTTACATTAGAGCAGGGGAGTCAAACTCATTATAGCTGAGGGGCCGCATGGAGGAAAATCTGTGCACACGCGGGCCGGACTATTAAAATCCATCCATCCATTTTCTACCGCTTGTCCCTTTTGGGGTTGCGGGGGGTGCTGGAGCCTATCTTAGCTGCATTCAGGTGGACAAGTCATGGCATTAAAACTAAAAAACAACTTCGGATCGTTTTCTTTGTTTTACTTTGGCCAAAAATAGAACAAACACATTCTGAAATTATTACAATACAAATATAGAATAAAATACCGGCAGCGGTAAAGTTTAGATCCATGAAGGAGAGAAGAAAGTAAATGAATGTTTATAACTGAATACATTAACATATGCATACAAATTTGTTTTCTTTTGTATTATTTTTTTAATGAATTAAGTAACGTTTATGACAACCTTTTTCCAAAACACAATATAGAATGTGATATACAAACGTAGATAATATGTGATGTATAGAGCGGTATAGCTCGGTTGGTAGAGTGGACGCGCAAGCAACTTGAGGGTTCCAGGTTCGGCCCCCGCTTCCGCCATCCTAGTCACTGCCGTTGTGTCCTTGGGCAAGTCCCTTTACCCACCTGCTCCCAGTACCACCCACACTGGTTTAAATGTAACTTAGATAATGGGTTTCACTATGTAAAAACGCTTTGAGTTACTCGAGAAAAGTGCTATATAAATATAATTCACTTCACTTCACATATAACAGAATAATGCATACATATATAATTTGTTTTCAAAACGGCTACAAAAAGTGGTACCCCCAAAATTTACTGTGGGACCCCATTTTTATGACTTGATGGATTTTGAAAATTCCTAGCGCCAACACTGATGGAGTATTGGTGCGTGCAAAACAGCAGCAGGCGGCTGTGGCCTGCGGGCCGGTTCTATCCATCCATCCATTTTCTACCGCTTATTCCCTTTTGGGGCGCTGGAGCCTATCTCAGCTACAATCGGGCGGAAGGCGCGGTACACCCTGGACAAGTCGCCACTTCATCGCAGGGCCAACACAGATAGACAGACAACTTTCACACTCACATTCACACACTAGGGCCAATTTAGTGTTGCCAATCAACTTATCCCCAGGTGCATGTCTTTGGAGGTGGGAGGAAGCCGGAGTACCCGGAGGGAACCCACGCAGTCACGGGGAGAACATGCAAACTCCACACAGAAAGATCCCGAGCCCGGGATTGAACCCAAGACTACTCAGGACCTTCGTATTGTGAGGCAGATGCACTAACCCCTCTGCCACCGTGCTGCCCGGGGCCGGTTCTAATACTAATCAAATATCATCCTGGGGGCCATAGATAATTATTTCGCAGGCCGGATCTGGCCCGCGGGCCTTGACTTTGACATTGAGGCATTTGAGATTTAAAGTGGCATATCCAGCCACTGCACAGAAGTTCAAGGGCTCGATAAAAAGTTAACGCAAGCGCAATCTTCCTTTTCTTTTAAGACTTTAAGCTCATAAACTTCCATCCATCATTCTGATTTTGCCAGGTTCTTCTCTATTCCATCAGTACATTGATGTCCGATAATAACCAGAATCAGCAGCTACAGCGATGCACACTCACACTCTCAGTAACGGCAGGAGTGGAGGAAAAGTGAGCGTGTGCACTTCCTGATGGTAGTAATTTCTAAAATGGCCTATAAGGTTGATTTAGAACTCGCAAAGAGACAGATCAGGGAGTTTAGGCAGCCGGATGCCTCATCAGGAATTATGCGCTACAGCAAGGAATATAGGGAGTGAGTGTGGTCTAATCCTGTAATGTTCCATTGATTGATTGGGATTTAGCTGGGGTTTACATAGGAGGTGTAATGTTGAGGTTAGCAGGTGGACAAGGAGGGGTAACTGAATCCTCTTTGTTTACAGCAGCTGAGAGCAGGAAGAGCTTTCATTCAATTAGGACCCTCATTGGTCCTGCTTTGTCTCGGCCATCCCGCTGACGCCCTTCCTCCATCACAATCAGTTGAAGGGAATCCAGATGAATGCCCCCATGGGACGGTCGTACTTCACAAACACCCATAGCAGGTGGGTGTGGCAGAGTGTCAAAATAACTCAGAAGGGCTACATGGTCCACATGGAAAATTGGTAAGTGGACTTTTCCCCCTCAGCATGACAGCAGAGCAGTCAGCTGATCAAGTCAAATAAGCTCATCTGAGGCCATAAACTGGCCCCGGCAACCGTCATGCATCCTTTTGTAATCGACAAGACAGAACTTTACGGCGCACTTTCCTCTAAATTGGATTTGAATAATGCGAGCTGGCTCGCCACCAGACGCGCTAGTCCGCATTGCGCCGTCAAGCTGGAAACGAGCCGCCACTCGGTGACCCCGAAGGAGAGTCGCAGCGCTCCATCAGCAGACGTTAAAAGGCTTTTAATCGAGATTTCTTAGTAACTCTACAAAGCATTTGGCATGTGACCAACGATCGAGGGAAATTGTCGAATATGATGACCACAGTGTGTTGCAGTATAAACAACGGGTGTCAGGTTTGGCCCCCCACGTCGTTTTATCGTATTTTTAGGAGTATAAGTCGCTCCGGAGTATAAGTCGCACCGGCCGAAAATGCATAATAAAGAAGAGAAAAAACATATATAAGTCGCATTTTTTGGGGAAATTTATTTGATAAAACCCAACACCAAGAATAGACATTTCAAAGGCAATTTAAAATAAATAAAGAATAGTGAACAACAGGTTGAATAAGTGTACGTAATATGACGCATAAATAACCAACTGAGAACGTGCCTGGAATGTTACCGTAACATATTATGGTAAGAGTCATTCAAATAACTATAACATATAGAACATGCTATACGTTTACCAAACAATCTGTCACTCCTAATCGCTAAATTCGATGAAATCTTATACGTCTAGTCTCTTCCGTGAATAAGCTAAATAATATTATTTGATATTTTTTTACGGTAATGTGTTAATAATTTCACACATAAGTCGCCCCTGACTATAAGTCGCACCCCCGGCCAAAGTATGGGAAAAAACGCGACTTATAGTCCGAAAAATACGGTATGTGGCCCGCGACTGTGTGGAAATTAAGTGCGTCAATAAAGCAATTTGTCTTTCTTCCTAAAATTCAGAGGTGTTCAAACTTTTTACAAAAGATTTTTAAAAAATAATGTGGGGGGACCACTTTTGATACACACGTGGTGTTCTTCAAGGGTCTATTTCAGGTCCTATTCTTTTTACTATTTACATGATTCCTATTGGCATCAGGAAACATGGAATTCATTTCCACAATTATGATGATGACACATCGCTGTTCATGCCCATGTCTCCTAATGACACAAAACTAATTGATACTCTTTTTAAATGCATTTTAGATATTCAATCTTAGATGGCAGATAACTTTTTACAGCTTAAACAAGAAAAAATTTAAGTTTTAGTTGTTGGTCCGTAGGCTCTGAGAAACACATATCTTAACTACAAGGTAGGTAGGTAGGTAGGTAGGTCTTTATTGTCATTGCACAAGTACAACGAAACTTTGTTTTCAGCACAAACCCGTTCAAGATTAGACAAACAAACAGTGTACACGGTTACAGAACACACAAGGCGTCCCGTAAAAGATCAATCAATCAATCAATCAATGTTTATTTATATAGCCCTAAATCACAAGTGTCTCAAAGGGCTGCACAAGCCACAACGACATCCTCGGTACAAAGCCCACATAAGGGCAAGGAAAAACTCACCCCAGTGGGATGTCGATGTGAATGACTATGGGAAACCTTGGAGAGGACCGCATATGTGGGTAACCCCCCCCCTCTAGGGGAGACAGAAAGCAATGGATGTCGAGTGGGTCTGACATAATATTGTGAGAGTCCAGTCCATAGTGGATCCAACATAATAGTAAGAGTCCAGTCCATAGTGGGGCCAGCAGGACACCATACCGAGCGGAGACGGGTCAGCAGCGCAGAGATGTTCCCAGCCGATGCACAGGCGAGCGGTCCACCCCGGGTCCCGACTCTGGACAGCCAGCACTTCATCCATGGCCACCGGACCTGTGCCCCCCTCCACAAGGCAGAGGGGAGCAGAGGAGAAAAGAAAAGAAACGGCAGATCAACTGGTCTAACAGGGGGGCTATTTAAAGGCTAGAGTATACAAATGAGTTTTAAGATGGGACTTAAATGCTTCTACTGAGGTAGCATCTCTAATTGTTACCGGGAGGGCATTCCATAGTACTGGAGCCCGAATAGAAAACGCTCTATAGCCCGCAGACTTTTTTTGGGCTCTGGGCATCACTAATAAGCCGGAGTTCTTTGAACGCAGATTTCTTGCCGGGACATATGGTACAATGCAATCGACAAGATAGGACGGAGCTAGACCGTGTAGTATTTTATACGTAAGTAGTAAAACCTTAAAGTCACATCTTAAGTGCACAGGAAGCCAGTGCAGGTGAGCCAGTATAGGCGTAATATGATCAAACTTTCTTGTTCTTGTCAAAAGTCTAGCAGCCGCGTTTTGTACCAATTGTAGTCTTTTAATGCTAGACATAGGGAGACCCGAAAATAATACGTTACAGTAGTCGAGACGAGACGTAACCAACGCATGAATAATGATCTCAGCGTCGCTAGTGGATAAAATAGAACAAATTTTAGCGATATTACGGAGATGAAAGAAGGCCGTTTTAGTAACACTTTTAATGTGTTATTCAAAGGAGAGAGTTGGGTCGAAGATAATACCCAGATTCTTTACTGATTCGCCTTGTGTAATTGTTTGGTTGTCAAATGTTAAGGTGGTATTATTAAATAAATGTCGGTGTTTAGCAGGACCGATAATCAGCATTTCCGTTTTCTTGGCGTTGAGTTGCAAGAAGTTAGCGGACATCCATTGTTTAATTTCATTAAGACACGCCTCCAGCTGACTACAATCCGGCGTGTTGGTCAGCTTTAGGGGCATGTAGAGTTGGGTGTCATCAGCATAACAATGAAAGCTAACACCGTATTTGCGTGTGATGTCGCCTAGCGGCAGCATGTAAATACTAAAGAGTGCAGGGCCAAGAACCGAACCCTGAGGAACTCCGCACGTTACCTTAACATAGTCCGAGGTCACATTATTATGGGAGACGCATTGCATCCTGTCAGTAAGATAAGAGTTAAACCACGACAAAGCTAAGTCTGACATACCAATACGTGTTTTGATAAGATGGAGAAAAAGGTAAAACGCTGGGGAAGAATGAATAAAAAAATACAATCTAGACTGGGCTCCTAAGGGGGCCCAGTCTGGAGTGGGAAAAAACCTCCATAGCAAAGCACATATACATATTACAACGTACATCTCGAGGGAGTGCGGGGTAATGGTGGTAGGCCGCAGCTCTCTGCGCTGACCATCCTTTCATCAACCTTATGGGATTTGCGTCAAGGGCGTTGGGTTGGGGGGCGGGGTGGTGTATGTGTGGCGTATATTTTTTTGGATGCATGTTTGTGTGTAAGCCTACAGTGTGTCTCTGTTCCGCGGCCTTGATCTTGTGCAGCCGATAAGTCCAAAGTCAACAAGAACAGGTGTGTGTCCATGAGAGACAAGAAGGTAGTTTGTTGTGTCTTTGCTGCACTGTCCTTCGGGAGAGTCTCGAAGCCAGGGAAACAATCCAAGTTAGAATGTTTTGTATGCGAGTGAAAATAAAATTTGCTTTTCACTCTAAATTGTCTATGACTGGTCCTCAAAAATCCTGCGGGGCAGACAGTCCGATGTTATCCAAATCACAAGAGTGTCCACAGTTCTTCCCGCATCCTCCAATCATTCGTGGCAGCTTTGCCTTGGACACCATCACTCCGACTGAAATATGGCCGTATTTTGGGTACCTATGTAATCCGGTGGCGGGCCGTGCGTTTCCCACCTAGGCCTTCGGTGATGTCCAACTTCAAAGATTACCTCTCAAAATACCATAATTGATGTTACCACATGACCATTGCTGGAGAAATACTATACAGAAACACATTTACGCACAACTGTTGAATCACATCAACAGTGTACAAAAAGCGGTTATTTTCTGGCGCATTTAAAAATCTATTAAAACGCATCAGCAATTAAAACATATCTTATGTGGTACTGTCAAAATTAAAAATTTAAAAAAACATATTAAAAGTGAAAAAATAAACTCACATTTTGTAGCACCTATTCGACGCCGTATAAGCCAGTGGTACCCATCGTCGTCGGCTTAATCGAGTGGAAATGGTGGGCATTTCTCCCTCTCATCGCTAGAACAGCTCAGCTAGCTTCCGGGGTTGGCTGACATCGTCTCACAAGATGTAGTTTCTCTTTAAATATCCTTCTTGAAAATGGCCCTGCAAATATATATCTGCCACCTAATCAACGTTTTGTTCTCCTTCTCTGCGCAACACTTCCTGCTTCCTGCTAAATTGAAACTTGTGAATGGATACTCACTTTGGAATGACAAGTGAGTATCCAATCACATCTTTTAATTTTGACAGAGACATCGCATGTAATGCATGCATTTGCATATCTTCTAACTGTAATATTATCTGATCATGCAACAAACATTATATGATCTTATGCCAAACATTGTTTTGTTAAAATTAAAAAAAATACATAAATATCTGCTTGTGACCCTGACTTATGATTTCAAAGCAAGTTATCCATTACCGTAATTTGTACAAAAACATAATCAAATGCATACTGTTACTGTTACAATGAAAACAAATTCACCAGCCCTGGTATATACAGTGTAGAAAGATTGTGGTTTTGTATATTTGTCTGTCTTTAAAAAGGACTGTACAGTAGTAACCCAATTTACCAGCTTATTCATTGGTTATGTGACTTAACTAAAAACACTTATCTTAAATCTCCATCTCCACTGAAATGAATTTAATTTGTGCTTTCCCCTACCCCCTAAACAGCATAAATTTAACATGTAACATGCCTTATAAAAAGCAATGCTAACTTTTACAGAACAAATTTGTATAACAATAATACAATAACAATTACAGTAGATTTATGAAGTAATGTAATAATAATAATATACAGCATTTACCTTGGAGGGTGAACTTATACTGTATCTCCTTCATAAACCAAAGTGATATTGTGACCAAATTGTTAGAAACAGCTCTTAGTATGATGCATCACATTTCTACACAACTAAAAACTACAACCAAATAAATGTCATACAATTAAAAAAAACTTTCAAATAAAGTGTATGTTGAATAAACTGTGTCTCTAATCCTGTGAAAAGTCTCTTAACTCCACACCTTAGACCAGTGGTCCCCAACCTTTTTGTAGCTGGGGGACCGGTCAACGCTTGAAAATTTGTCCTAATTTTTTTTTTTTTCATAAAGAAATACAATCATGTGTGCTTACGGACTGTATCCCTGCAGACTGTATTGATTTATATTGATATATAATGTATATATTGTGTTTTTTATGTTGATTTAATAAAAAAATAATAATAATAAAAAAATATTTATTTTTATTTATTTTTTTTACTTCTTGCGCGGCCCGGTACCAGTCATCGGTCCCCGGTGGTTGGGGACCACTGGCTTAGACCACAGGTGTCAAACTCAAGGCCTGGGGCCCAGATCTCGAACGCCTGGAAATAATATGTGTCAATAAAGTACCTTATCTTATCTTACTAAATGTATTCATTCTTTCCATTTTGACAGAAAAAAATATATGTACTACTTGATATTGCATACATTTTAAACTTTGATATTATCCAATATTGCAAGAAATATAATTTTTAAACTTTCCAAGCAATTTTTTTTTTTGTTGAAATGCAAACATTTTTGTATCTGCTTGACTTATGATTTCAAGTTATTCATCAAATTGTAAAAATTACAATATATTTTTGATATTTTACAATGTTTTGTTATTGCTAATAACAAAAGTTAACCACTGTAAAATGAGCTGCCAGTTTTTTTTACCTTAAAATCTGTTGTTTTTACAGCGTATTACTGTTGGGGAAACAGTACTACATTTTTAGAGTAAACTGGCAGCTCAGTTGCCAGAATAATAAAAAAAAGTGGTACCATGTTTCCATTTCTAGTAATATGTTATTAAAACCCCTGTAAATTTTACAGTAAAATTCTGGCAACTAAGCTGCCTGTTTTTTTTTTACAGTTAAAAACAGTAGTACTGCTTTTTCATTTATTGTAATATGTTGTAAAAAAAAACAAAAAAAAACAAACTATTTTTTACAGTAAAATTCTGGTGACTGAGTTTCTAGTTTTTTAATTGTAGAATCTACAGATTTTTTTTTTACAGTGACCTAAAAATATATACAATAAATGCATAGTCAAATGAAAATGGATGGATGGATGGAAATGTATTCTTCGCTGTTACGAGCTGCCCTCCAAGGACAGCCCTAACTGTGATGTGGCCCTTAACTAAAACGAGTTTGACATATGTGCCTTAGACCCTCGACTCCGCCCACAGCTAATGAGCTACGCTTATTTGACAGCTAAAAATGTAAGTGTAGAAGAGCAGGTCCATTGACACAAAGATCAAAACCACCATTAACACTTTAATACTTTATTCAGCTTCATGTTTAAAAAAATACATGTAAAAGTGTATTGTTTATGATTATGATAGCATTCCGCTCATAGTACAGGCTTTTAGTTTTTCAAGAACTCCAGTGGTGCATATATTTTCTGTGTGTCGTTTCCGAGGATGGATTGAAGGAAAGGCATAACCCTGAAGAGGTTAATGTGGAAGTCTCGAGAGTCCTTCCCAGACTCTACGACACCGCCGCCTTGGCACAAATTTTTGCTACCCCAGCTGACCACACCAATCTGTAGGAGAAAAAAAAAGTCACGTTAAACACTTTGCTCATGTTACTAACTGTTTTCATATATTCATAAACAATGGAACCTCTAATGGACACTGATCCACCTGCAGTCTTGTATATACTGTATATATTGAACTGTAGATAACATGCTTTAATTACCATTTTAGCATTCTAAATTATCTAAAAAAGAAATTAACCACATATATCACGTAAAAAGCAACAAGGACATGCCTTCGATACTGTGTTTTAATGCATATAGACGATGTATGATACAAATATTATATATCTGTCTAACAATAGAGCTTTTAATACGACCGTTATGGTGTTGTATATTGATGACACATCCTAGCTGTATCCCCCAAATTTGACAGCGACAAGCAACCTGCCACGTCCTTAGACTTAGACCAACTTTATAATTGATTCACAAGGGAAATTGTTTAACGTGTGTAATGCAATGTAGCGTCCTCGCTACCGAACTAGCGGCTAACATCCTTCCCAGTGCAAAGCCAGCAATTCTCGGTGGCCCATAAACTATGTTTCACTGGAAGAAGAACGCTAACCAAACATGCTACACCACATACTGTAGGACGATACAATTAGCCATGCTAACCGGCGCTAACAGCTAGGCTAGAGCGCTTGAATGTAAACCAAGGTTGGCGTATCGATAACAATATTAACAATAACTATACCAAGTATAGTATCAGTATATGGTCAATACCACAGTGGTTAGATCAACATTTTCTATTACCACAAAATATTTTATTGTTTTTTTTAAATAATAATTGATATTTTTACACTCTGTGTTTTTGTCCGATTATATAGTTGTGATCATTTAATGATTCTGAAAATTTTAAGTATGACCATTGGTATCACCAATACTGCCCCTGTAACTACTTGGTATTGGATCAATACCCAAATTTGGAGTATAGCCTAAAACTAATGTAAATTAACAGAAGAATAAGTGCTTGATACATTTTAATAGAATTGTAGATAGAACCATGGAACAGAGAGTAACCAGATATTACCAGTATATTATCAAGTATATTAATAATAATTTTGCTAAAAATAATACAACTGAAAATATAGGAGCCTTTTTAAGACGTTTTGAAATGTATATCATTTGTATATCAAATAATAAATTGTGACATATGTTGTTATCGCAGGAGGCTGCAATATATATCGCGATATAGATTTTAGGCCATATTGTCCATCCCTACTCTGAAGGCATATTTTTTTCCCCAAAAAAAGTAATTGTGTTTTTTTCTTTAATTGGAAGACCATTGAAGAGTTGAGCTTCTGTATCAGAAAGACAGGAAAGTTCACCTGCACTGTGCGCTGCTCGTAGTTTTTGAACACAGCTCCTCCAGAGTCACCTGTCATCCCCCCAAAAACACACCTCCGTGAAAAATACAGCTTGGGAAAATGATTTTTGATAATGACAAAAGTGGAGGGGAACCTACCTGTACATGCTATATGATCTCTGAAAGGAATCAGACCGCCGGTGCACAGAAAGTTGTCAGTCACAGCAACTTTGGGATCCTTCGTGGTAATTCCCGGGGCCATTAGTGCATGTTGAATGCATTCATCCCTCTGTGTCACGTCATCAGAAAGGTGAACAACAGCTCAGTGGGTTAAACAAGAGGGTGAATACAATGCAACTTACGTTATTGCCAAGCTTAGCAGAGACTTCTTTCTTATCCACCAAGTTGTCTGTCTGAGTCAAGAAAGTAAGGCTCTCCATATGACTTTTTAACAGGCGCTCCTCTGTTATTTGAGGTGAGGGAAAAGTTAGTCCTACAACAACAATTATGTTCACGTCTTCTTGTTCAATTGTGACACATTTTTTTGCGTTACTGGTACTGTTCTTTGATGGCAACCCGAAGAACGCTAACCACGACTTCTCCATTTAGACACTGACTGAGTTTAAGTCTCATGAGAGTTAACATGTATTGTTTGTTTGACTTTTGACAAGAACATACACCTTTTTATCAGTCAAATACTGTAAATGCTCCAATTAAAGATTCTATACAATTAACTGCTGAGGCTTGAGGTTCGTTCACTACAGAAGTCTGTCTCTAATTAGAACTGGGTCGTAAAATACTGTATTGATGGCGACAGCTGTGGCTGTAAGCAACATCTTGATGTAGCTTGTACAACTCCACAAGATGGCAGTAGCTGTATTAGAAGTACCCATGCGGATGCCACATTCGTACTTTGCTGGAAGTTTTTTCTTGAATTAAATTGTGCTAAGAGTTAGCATATATGTCAAGCACCAAGTTGACTCTGAGGTGTACGAATGCAAAATTTTAATAAATAAGTGTAAAAATTTGCTAAAAAAGTTGCCATGCTAACACTTAGTATGTATCAAGTGCCAAGTTATATGACTTTGAGGTTTACGGCTGAAAAATTAGCAGAGAAAAAGTGTAAAATTTGCTAAAAGAAATGTTAACATGCTAAGTATAAAGTTATATGACTCTGAGGTGTACGAATGCAAAATTTTAATAAAGAAGTGTAAAAATTTGCCAAAAAAGTTGGCATGCTAACAATTAGTATGTGTCAAGGGCCAAGACTGAGGTTTACGGCTGCAAAATTAGCAGAGAAAAGGTGTAAAATTAGCTAAAATAAAATGTTAGCATGCTAACATAGCATTTGACAAGTATAAAGTTATATGACTCTGAGGTGTACTGCAGCAAAATTAACTAAAAAAAAGTTAGCATGTTAACATTAGCATACTCGCATGCTAACACTCAGCATGTGTGAAGCAAGTTGTACAGTATGACTCCGGTGTACGCCTCCAGAAATGATCTAAAAAAGTGCAAAATTATGCAAAAGAGGTTAGCAAGCTAATCAACATGTGTCAACCATCAAGTCTGAGGTGTACGCCTTTAAAATTAGCCTAAAAGGTTAGCACGCTAATGTTAGCAGATTTTAGTGTAAAATACTATGTTGTGTGAATTGCTTTTTCGAAATTCACACAAATAGCGCATGTATGACAACAATGATAGTCACAGGTTGCCACTGAATATTTAAGATAGAATAAACAATTTTAAAAAAGAAAAACAAGTAATAATAACTAACAGGAGAGTTAGTCACCTTGTTTCTGGCATGTGGATTCACCAACCAGTTTTAGAGCATTGTTGGTCTCCTGGGTGCACGGTATGCAAATTGGTCTAAACAAGGCAAGAGCAGCACAATGTTCTTGTTGATATTTTAACCAAATTGAGTTGAATATGATTGCGGTGGAGTACCTGACAAAAGTGGAGATTTTCACATAGTCCATCAGTTGAATTAGAGCCACATCGTAGTCATAGAACTCCTCCACGCCCATGTCGACTTTAGCCTTGACGTTAAATTGTGGATGTAAAAAGAAATTCTGGACCTTTTTGGCTGTCGGACAACGTTTGTCAAAGTGAGTTATCAAGTGAACCCAAACAATCACGCAGGTCAGCATTGCAATCTGGCAACTCTTACTTCTTCTGCCGTTCTGGTCGTCGATGTCGACTGTGACGTGCTGGGGTAGATCTCCAAAGTTGAAGCAGTGAGCGGCAGTCAGGATGAACATGGGCGTCACCAGAGAGCCCAGACACTTCATGACTCTGCCATTGTTCTTAAAGAGTCCATGGGAAACAAATGATTTATTTCCAAAAAACATGAATGCCATGACAAGCATATAAAAAAATTACATAAATTAAGTATTCACCTGAACGACAATAAATGCCACCCAGGGATAGTTTTCCCTTCTATCAGTGGTCTTGTAGTCCTTGTGAAGACCACATAAACCTTTGACTTCTTCTTCATCTGCAAGAAAAACGCCGCACAACAGCATTAATAGTAATATTAGTAGGTAATATGCCCTAACCCAGGGGTCCCCAAACTACGGCCCGCGGGCCAGATCCGTTATACTCTATCATCATAATACACATTCTAGCTGTGCCCTACAAATTTGACAGGGACCATCATTTCTTACAAGTATCACCACTGGTGGAAGAGGAAGCAATTTTTTTTTAAACCAGCCCCTTAAGTTCGCTATCAGCTATAAAGTTATAAAAGGATGTTGCTAAATAGACAATATCCATCCATCTATTTTCTACCGCTTGTCCCTTTTGGGGTCGCGGGGGGTGCTGGAGCCTATCTCAGCTATATTCGGGCGGAAGGTGGGGTACACCCTGGACAAGTCGCCACCTCATCACTGGGCGAAATAGACAATATGTCTAATATTTTTTATTTCTGACCGTCCAAAATGTTGACACACACACACACAAGTAAGACGTAGGATTATCGTTTGTCCATTGCCTGTCCTTGCAGCGTGAGCGCTGATCTTGCAGCCGTGTGTGGAACCCTGTCAGTTTGCACGTCTTCCCACAGGTGCTAAATAAATAGTGCGATGAGTGTTGATAAATCACATTGTGCGCCCTGTAAAATATATTTGCTAAAATATATTTGCATCTTTTCCTCCCAAGATTGTTGGCGTTTTGATGATCGGCATATATTTTGCATATTAATGAAGAATGGACTGCGTATTGAGACAGAACACTGCCAGTAAGATTTAGTATCCAAAAAAAACAAGTTTTGGGAACAAATAAATACAAACATTGAAAAAATGCAATATTTTTGGTGGATGTTTTCGATGCCAATACTCATATTTTTGTACACTTTTATTGTTTTTGTGTGTTACAAAAGTTTTCATGATCGCTTCTCTTTTTTATGGTTTTGTTTCTTATTTTTCAGTTTCTCTTCTTTTTTTACGTTATGAAAATAATGGCAGTGTTTTAGCGTGAGGTGTAGGTGCCTGTGAGCAGGGCTTATAACAGGTCTACCCGGAAGCACTTTTATTGGACTGTAAAAAACACAGTAGAAAAAGAAAGGAGGACCGAATGCGTCCAAATAATATATTTTCGTGTTAACCTAGTCTTACTTTGAGGATGTCGTAAAAGCGGTAGAGACATTGTTTATGTATTTTTAAATTATCCATGTTTGTCTCGATACAGCCATGATATTTGGCGAAACTCCGTATGGAACAATACTTGGTTACATTTCCACGCCTTTGAGTCCAATGACATGTTTGAGTTTGAGTTTATTTCGAACTTGCATGCATACAACATGATACATCACAATTTCCAGTTTCTCTATTCATCATGTTCGAAAATGAGTAGGAAGAAGTATTTTCCTTTACATAGCAGTTGCTAACACTTTTGTTCACTTCCTGTTCTCAATTTATTCACAATATACTCCATAAGCAATAATATTAAAAATAAATAATAATTAGTGAAGTAAGTTATATTTCATATGGTGAGATAAATAAGATTATCTAGAAAATGAATGGATAGATGAAATAAATTCAGAATGTTTATCATGGTTCTTGTTCTTTGTACTTTGTAAACATTTTAAGTTTGAAGAGTTTCTTCAATGGGATCATGTTAGTACATTGTTTGATTTCTTTGCTTAATCCATTCCATAATTTAATTCCACATACTGATATAATAAAGGTCTTTATTGTTGTACTTGCGTACAAATGTTTCAAATTATATTTTTCTCTAAAATTATATTTCTCCTCTTTTGTTGAGAAGAATTGTTGTATATTTTTGGCTAGCAGATTGTGCATAATTTTAGCTGTTTGCAAATTCACTATGTTGTGGAATTTCAGTATTTTTGATTAAATGAATAAAGGGTTTGAATGTTCTCTATATCCAACATTATGTACTACTCTAACTGATCTTTTTTGTAACACGGTTGGAGATGAACTCTTGGGTCAACACATCTTTTAACGACGGCCTTTTTTGTCACAAAGGGGTTTACTGCGGGGTTCGTTCTCCAGGAATGCAGACGCACCACTCCGGACAAGGCGTGCAGGTAGGAACATGATTTATTCCTCAAAATGTCAAAGTAGTACAAAAAATGGAAAACAAGTCGCACTCGAAGCTAATGCTACTATTTAGCATGGACTATGGACAAGAAATAATCACATAACTTTGACATGAAACAAACAACTTACGTAGCAGGTTGCATGAAGCAAATAATGACGCCAGGCCGACTGACAGGCAAAGGCAGGCTTAAATAATGCCTCTGATTAGTGCTCGGGAAACAGATGAGCGTCCCGAACACCAATCAGAGACAGGTGAACACAATGAGCAACCATGGCAACCAAAACAAACTCAGAGGTGCACAAACAGGAACTAAAGGAGTCCAAAGCTAACAGAAAATACAAAACATGATCCGGACCACGGATCATGACATTTTTAAAGTTAAAATTAAAGTTAAAGTACCACTGATAGTCACACACACACTAGGTGTGGTGAAATTTGCCCTCTGCATTTGACCCACCCCCTTGTTCCACCCCCTGGGAAGTGATGGGAGCAGTGAGCAGCAGCGGTGGCCACGCTCGGGAATGATGATTTAAGCCCCAATTCCAACCCTTGATGCTGAGTGCCAAGCAGGGCGGTAATAGGTCCCATTTGTATAGTCTTTGGTATGACTCGGCCGGGTTTT
Source organism: Nerophis lumbriciformis (assembly GCF_033978685.3). Lineage (NCBI taxonomy): Eukaryota > Metazoa > Chordata > Actinopteri > Syngnathiformes > Syngnathidae > Nerophis > Nerophis lumbriciformis. Next base: position 17,013,028 of record NC_084556.2, on the reverse strand, counting down.
GGACTCACGACCTACCGATCTCAGGGCGGACACTCTAACCACAAGGCCACTGAGCAGGTTATGTAGAAGCGAATGTGAAATGTGGAAAAACTCACCAATAATCTCATCAAATGTCTTCTGCAAAGTACGAATCGTATTCATCCTGAAGTAATGGTCGCCGCCCGTGCCCACTACAAGAGGCAATAAGTCGTCGTCGAAGATCTGGGCGCCAATAGCAAAAATGTAAATGTCTGAAATGAAGGAGCAACAGAAAAGAGGAGCTTATTTGTTTGGACTGTGGTTGAATTCAATAGACTCACCTAGATAATCTTCTCTTATTGGTTTTTGGTTCCTGGCAGTTTGGTCCATGTAGACCATGTTTTTTATTTTTTCCACTGTCGGCTCAGGTGTACCACCCATGTTGTAAGCACCTGCAATCAAAGAAGACAGAAACTAAAGCACTTAACACTTTAGATGGATAGACATGTTCTGCTTCCAAAGTAGCTCCTAATATCATTTAAGACAGCATTCATATACTGTACTCAATCATCATTATCATCACAATAGTATTAGAAGCGTGTAATTTTTTCCAGCAGTGAGCAAGGCACTGTGTCACTGAGACACGTGACTCCACCACAACAAATGCTGCAAAAACTAAAATCTAAGCAAAGTTAAATAAATTAAAGCTGTTTTACTTGTTAGCCCAATTTGTACGTATCGTATGTACTGTACGAAAACTTAAGATGGACTAGAATGATCTATTTATTTTTAATATATTGATATTTTTAATCAGACTTGGTTCAAGTGACAAATCGTTTTTTTCTGTTATTATTTTGTTTATTCTAAGTCATATATCTCCAATTTTAGATATTAGTTTATATGAGCAAATATTACTAACATAATAAGAACAAATATGTGTTTTTGACATTGTTTATTATTATTTTTTTTAAATATATATATTGACAGTCATTTTTATTTTTATTATGATCTGATTATTGATTATTATATTATCTTGTAATTTTTTTGCACCTTACAATTTCAAAGCTGTTTGTTGGTTTAAATAAAGGTAATATATTTAAACTGATGGTTTTTTTTTAATGAAGCCAATCTAAAAGTCATATGACATATCAGTAAGGGTGCTTAAATTTTTTTATAACATCCGAATTGCAATTATTATTAATTTCGATTCCAAATCGATTAATCATGTTCATGAATCCAATAAACAGTTTAAACATTTTTTAGGAGGCCAAGTTAATAATTTAATTGGCCATCTCTGTGCTTACACATCATTAATCAGCAGCCAAGAGGAGCTTTTGTCACCTGCAAGCTGTTTTGAAAATGTTTTATTATAAATTTTAGAGGTATCAAATTATCACATTAATTTTGATTAATAATTTACAGTCATATTTAACACATTGTTATTTAATCGCGTTAATCAAATTTTTCATCTTTAATGTTACTGTCTTTGTATGCCTGCGACTCCGCAATTTTTCTCTCCCTCTTTATGTGCTTTACTTGTTAAAAAAAACAATCAAATAAATAATGATAATAATATTGGTCTAGGGCAGGGGTCAGAAACCTGCGGCTCTAGAGCCGCATGTGGCTCTTTTATATATATTTTTGGTTTTAATATATTTTCTGTAGGAGGACAAACATGACACAAAGCTTCCTAAATGTTAGAAATCCTACTGTTTACATTAAACATGCTTCACTGATGAGAGTATTTGGAGAGCGCCGTTTTGTCCTACTAATTTCAGCAATCCTTGAACTCATCGTTTGTTTACGTGTACAACTTTCTCAGATGCTGCCACAGAAAGACGTGTTTTATGCCACTTCCTCTTTGTCTCATTTTGTTCACCAAACGTTTTATTCTGTGCGTGAATGCACAAAGGTGTGCTTTGTTGATGTTATTGACTTGTGTGGAGTGCTAATCAGGCATATTTGGTCAATCCATAACTGTAAGCTAATCGATGCTAACATGCTATTTAGGCTAGCTGTATGTACACATTGCATCATTATGCCTCGTTTGTAGGTATATTTGAGCTCATTTAATTTCCTTAATGTCCTCTGTGTATTTAATTTATATTTGCATGTCCCATGACACATTATCTGTATGTAATATTGGCTGCATTTCTCATAGTTGTTTGTGTGCCATGTTGTTCCAGACCACAACAAACGTTACCCAGCTCGCAAAGATTGTAAAAAATCCATTAGAAGAAGGCAGCCTGCCGTTTCCTTTAACTTGGACACACACATTTATACCTTTGGCCATTCTAAGACAGTCATTACCAGGAGGTATCTCACCCTCTGAGAAGTTTTACTAATGTTTTCCAATGTTGTAAAAATACATCCATCCATCCATTTTCTACCGTTGTCCCTTTCAGGGTGGCGGGGGGTGCTGGAGCCTATCTCATGTGTAGAATAAATATTACATTTCTGTTAACAAAGATTTGCTTCAGCCTGCAACAGAGTCACTTTGATAGTAGGCTAATATAGCTAATTAGCCACTTACATCATGTGTTGCCATCATTATAACACTTATATAAGCTCCAGACCGATTACCTTTTTGTATTTGTGGTCCAATATGGCTCTTTCAACATTTTGGGTTGCTGACCGCTAGTCTAGGATTACATTACCATTACCAAAAAACAACTTGATGTGATTGTAGTTACTCCGGTAAGTGAAATGCTTCTCCATTTGATAGATTGTACACATTGAAGGACATTTCTGAAGCACATCAGACATGAATGAAGTTACCGTCTGTAAAAAGAATGATGGCGTGACGATGCTCCTTAAATTTCTCCTCCCCTATCCGTTGCTTTATCAACGCCATGCGCTCCAAGATGGTCATAAAGACACGGTTGAGGTCAGTTCCGGCGGTGTCTCGGTCTGCCAGGGCATGGAAGGCAAAACTTTCAAGTAATTTAAGATCCAAATCAACTAGCATTTCCAATAATATGACTCACAGCCTATTTGAAAATTCTCCAGTTCAGTTTTTACTGTGCTCAGTTGGGTCTTGCCGTCCAGGAAATCGACAATGTTGACGACTTCAAATACATCCGAAGAGAAAAACAGGACCTCATAGTTTGGAGAGATAGAAAAGGATGAAATCTGTGGAGAGAGAGGGGGCAGGGGGGCACTTAAATTCTGTAATGAGCAGACAAGCACATGCAAATTGCAGGGAAATAGGCTGCTCAGAATTTTTTCATGCAAGTTATTTTTGAAATGACACATTTATCATCCAAAACAACATCCAGCCGCCTGCTTTAAAAACATGCCAAGGGACTCGGGCCAACTAAAGAGCATCAGTCAAGACTATGATGTGTAATTCATAATGAAATGCACTTGTAATAGGACGCTATCCTGACAGCTAAATGGTTTGAGACCATTAACTTTACGCTAAATGTGCTCCTAAAAAGTTAAAGTTAAAGTACCAATGATTGTCACACACTAGGTGTGGTGAAATTTGTCCTCTGCATTTGACTCATCCCCTTGTTCACCCCCTGGGAGGTGAGGGGAGCAGTGGGCAGCAGCGGTGCCGCGCCAGGGAATCATTTTTGGTGATTTAACCCCCAATTTCAACCCTTGATGCTGAGTGCCAAGCAGGGAGGTAATGGGTCCCATTTTCATAGTCTTTGGTGTCACTCGGCCGGGGTTTGAACTCTCAACCTACAGATCTCAGGGCGGACACTCTAACCACTAGGCCACAGAGTAGGTCTATAATTAACATTTTGTGCATTTTAACATATTTCCAAGGCACTGGTCATTGATAGGAAATACACTTTTATATTTAGTTCACATTAAGACTTTAAAAATGTGTTTAGATACTGTCACTTATTTGTCTTTAATAACAAAAAAGCTACTGTAAAAATATGGTTTATTATTTTTCGCATAAATATTATTTTTAGAATATTATTATTATTATTAATATTATTGTTATCATTATCATTAGGCATTAAGAAGTGAATGATAGGCACCAAGATTGATTTGCCATGCCTTGTTTCTTTTTCTACGATGTCCGATTTAAAAAAAAACTCACTTCAGGTACAAATGACAAAAAATGTTTGCTTCCCAAAAGCTGCTGTAAAAATATTACTTGGCATTACTATTAATATTGTTGTTATTATTATGATTATTATTACTATCATCATCATCTTTATTCAAAGTTTTAGTCAAAGTTTATTTATATAGCCCTTAATCACAAGTGTCTCAAAGGGCTGCACAAGCCACAACGAGGCATTAAGAAGTAAATGATAGGCATCAAGATTGATTTGCCGTGCCCTGTTTCTTTTTCGACAATGTCCGATTTAAAACAAAAACTCATACTTAATGTACAAATTACAAAAAATGTCCCATTTCCCAAACCTGCTGTAAAAATATTACTTATTATTTTTCAAATTGTTATTATTGTCAGAGGTGGGACCAAGTCATTGTTTTGCAAGTCACAAGTAAGTCTCAAGTCTTTGCCCTCAAGTCCGAGTCAAGTCCCGAGTCAAGACAGGCAAGCCCCGAGTCAAGTCCAAAGTCAAGACTGGAAAGTCTCAAGTCAAGTCCTAAGTCCTGCATTTTGAGTTTTGAGTCCTTTCAAGTCCTTTTAACCACAGACTAATATATTAACACAGATTGTGTATGCTTTTCAAACGCTGTATTTATTTATTAAAACAAGTGCATTTTAAATTGCAGGAAAGAAAATTGTGCTGACATTGCACTTTATAATAGCACTATTAACCAGTCATTTTAAACATTAACTCATTCCTTTACAGAACAAACACATTGAAAAATAAAGTGCAAATGTACTTATTTGTACAAATGTGTTAACATTGAAAAAACATGACATATACGTGAACATAACAAAAAAGTTGTACTTTTTATATGTCAGGGCCCTATGCTGCATTGCATTTGCAAAAGACCAAATTAGCCAAGAGTCTGTCAGTCATTTGTGCACGATGGGGGCGTAGTATGATGCCACCATGGCTGAAAACTCGCTCCACTGGAGCACTGGAGGCAGGCACTGCCAAGACTCTCATGGCCACTCGGAACAGTGAAGGAAGAGTCTTCATGTTCAATGCCCAGAACAAAAGGGGGGAGAGAGTTGTTTTGGGTTGGTGCACTACTCGTAAGTGTATCTTGTGTTTTTTATGTTGATTTAATTAAAAAAAGAAAAGAAAAAAAAAAGTATTTCTTGTGCGGCCCGATACCAATCGATCCACGGACCAGTACCGGGCCGCGGCCCGGTGGTTGGGGACCACTGAGGTAAACAACCAACAGTATGTCAGAAAGCTAGCTAAAACGGTACACATATTCATAATATACCGGTAGTATACATTTTAACTGACCTTTATTTTACTATTTTTGTCTTTTTTTAGGTGGCTAAAATACGCGGTGCTGCTGACCGCCGTCTAACGTTACGTGTGATATATTGACTAACGTAACCCTGCTTGAAAAAATCACTGAACAAAAAGTATGAATAAGGTAGTGAACTGCAACAGATTCCCGTGTTTGCAATAACATTATAACGTTAGCAGTGAGTTTACAGCCTCACTGATTTAACTACACAGCAAATAAAAGTCACGTTACTTAGCCAATAAACGTTATCTTACATTCAAAACTTACCGTTCTTTGTGCAACTTCAAATGCCGGACGAAGTTGGAAGTTGTTGCCTCTCCATCAGTAATTTTCGAACCGCATGTGTTGCATACTGCAAACCGTTTTGTGTTGACCACCTCGTAATTTTTATACCCAAACAAAATTATTTTAGGTATCATTTTTTGTTCACTGGCGTGTGGTTTGGACATGTCTTCTTCGTTGGTTGTCCTGCAATTTGATTGGATGAATGCTGTGTGATGAAAACAAAGTAGATCTAATTTGATTGGCTGTTGTACTGAGACCACACCAGCTGACACACGCAACGCTGATAGACAAGTCCACAATGAAAAATACGGAGCGCTCCCGAATAACTTTTTCATCTTTGGGTTTTGGGGAAAGTAGCAAGTCATGTCAAGTCATGTCAATTCAAAAGGCTCAAGTCCAAGTGAAGTCACAAGTCATTGATGTTAAAGTCTAAGTCGAGTTGCAAGTCTTTTTACATTTTGTCAAGTCGAGTCTAAAGTCATCAAATTCATGACTCGAGTCTGACTCGAGTCCAAGTCATGTGACTCGAGTCCACACCTCTGATTATTGTCATTATTGTTAGGCATTAAGAAGTAAATGATAGGCACAAAGATTAGAACAAAAACTCACACTTGAGGTACAAATAACAAAAATGATCAGCTTCCCCAAAACTGCGACAGATATTTTATGCAGTGTATTAGTCTTTTTTTTCATAAAATAATAAATATTTTGAAATTACTTAAGCCTGAAGTATACATACAACATATGATTTCTAGTTTCATATTTAACCTTTTAGAGGTCAGTATGTTTCATAACAACACTGTTTTATTGATAATAAAATTATTTTCATAAAATACATTTAGGAGTAATTGCTTTGTTTAAAAAATATTATTATTAATATTATTATTAATCTCACTCGAGGTCCCATGGGACGAAAAATGTCATCTTCTGAAAAACTAATACAAATATTTTAGATATCAATATTTGTTTCGACTTAAAAAACTCATTTTTTTTAAAAGCTATTCATGTATACAAGTAGTAATTACTGTATATTTTGGGGATTTTAGTACAGTATGTATATAGCAACACAAACTTTACAGGACTACCTATGGCACCCTTGCAGAAAACAAAAAAAAGATGTGAAATTTTGCTGCATGCTTTGAATGGGTAAAAGTTGAAATCCTACTAAGAATTGCACTAGTTTAAGTTAGAAAACAATCGGGAATGTGTCACATTTTGTGTAGCGTTGACATTTTAGGCTAGTGTAGGGAATTATCATTTATTGTGATCTACAGGCTCCATAAGAAAGTCAATTGTACAAAATATCCTTAGGATGGTGTTGAAGGTAGAAAAACATTCATCTTCTCATTTTTTCACATCACAATATCCTGGAAAAGAAAAGTTCCCGAGTGAATGAGGAGGAGATGTCATGACCAATACGAGTCAAAGGTATCATTGTAGTCTTCGTAACGTGGACTCATCGATTAAATGTGGTCATGCTACTCACTAAATCATTTTGTAAGTCAGCATATTTGTGGCCAACAACATCCATCAGCAGAAGCATCTCCATGTCAACAACAATTGGCCGAGCGAGTCAGTCCAACTTGCATCTCAGCACATTTGCTGACTCTTCAAGTTAAAAAAAAAAAGCTGTGATTCTCCATCAAGGAAAGACAGTGGTCTTCAATTTAAGAGTGCCCCAACTTAAGTGCCTCAGCGAGATAACAGCTGTCTCACGTCTAATTGTTAGAAGTTGCAAGCCAAAATCTGAGTCACAAGCACAAACATCCCTAGATATATGTGTATATATACTGTATATATGTATATATAGTTCATATTTACTTCTGTTTTCTAAGAAAGCACAGCTTGTAGTTTCAATGTGCTCAATTTAATATCGCAGGTGCTCAAGTTTATCAAAGTGCGATAATCAATCACGGTTTTTATGATATTTTAAATAATTTAAACTGGAATGCTAACTATGCGATTGATCATTAATCCGCCGTTTTCAGGGCAGCACCAGGCGAAATTGTATTCTATTTGGAGAACCTCCACGCCCTCTTTCACATTACTACATTTTTTCATACATTTTTGTGTTTTTAATAGTTTTCTAATCAAAGGTAATTTTAATTTGATGCTTGTTTTGTACCAAAATAAATTAATGGGAACATTCATGGTATATACATTGTTCAATAATGATTTTTTTTGTGTGAAAAACAACAATTATAACATCGTTGAAACATGAATTCATAGACATTGCTGCCTCATCTCCAACCGGGTTTGAAACCCATTAGTTTCTATCTTTATGTGCGCCATGAGGCCCTCTATGTATATGAGGGGAAATCTGACATTATATTATATTTTTTGGAAAAAAACAAAAAAGAGGAACATTTTCATATTACTTGCCCTGTTTTTCATTATTTGACATTTTACAGGCACTTTTTCGCGCAAATGGTCGCCCCCATACGGATCGTGGGGCCCGTCGCACAGCATGTGTTTTGGCAGCTTTGTCCAGTGGAAGAGCCTTTAATTGTTCTTCCTGTTACTGTTCGTCGCTGGCATTGACAGGTGAACAAATATTACATAAACATTAATTCTAGCAAATAAATAATCTTCAAACTAATCAAGTGAAATTGGATGATTTGCAGTTGCGCTCTCATGGCACACTTAAGGTATGTGCCGCAGTGTTACCTTGGTGATGAGTTGTAATACGGCAGATTTGGCGCCAAGGAAATATTCCTCTTCAATACTCTCAGAAATGTCCACTGCAATGTAGAGGTTGAGTGTGTCGGTTTTGGAAATTTTGATTTTCCTCCCCTCCTGTGTGTCATCTGTTTAATTAAAAAAAAAAACCATTAACAAAGCATTTTGAGGGTTTAATTGCCACATTTCAGTTTGAGGATAATGATGATAACTTAGCAATATAGTTAATTTATTATTACAGCACATCCAGACAGTATTCACAGCGCTTCACTTTTTCCATATTTTATTATGTTACAGCCTTATTTCAAAATGGAATACATTAATTTTTGTCCTCAAATTTCTACACACAACACCCCATAGTCACATTGTAAAAAACATTGTTTAGAATTTTTTGTAAATGTATTAAAAATGAAAAAATAAAACATCACATGTGCATACTGTAAGTATTCGCAGCCTTTGCTCAATACTTTGTTGATGCACCTTTGGCAGCAATTACAGCCTCAAATATTTTTGAATAAGATGCCACAAGCTCGGCACACCTATCTTTGGGCAGGCTCGCCCATTTCCCTTTGCAGCACCTCTAAGCTGCATCAGGTTGGATGGGAAGCGTCGGTGAACAGTCATTTTCAGATCTCTCCAGAGATGTTCAATCGTATTCATGTCTGGGCTCTGGCTGGGTCAATCAAGGACATTTACAGAGTTGTCCTGAAGCCATTGTTTTGATATCTTGGCTGTGTGCTTAGGATCGTTGTCCTGCTGAAAGATTAACCGTAGCCCCAGTGTGAATTCAAGAGCGCTCTTGAGCAGGTTTTTATCCAGGATGTCTCTGTATATTGCTGCATTCATTGTTCCCTCTCTCCTAACGAGTCTCCTAGTTCCTGCCGCTAAAAAACATCCCCACAGCATGATGCTGCCACCACTATGCTTCACTGTAAGGATGGTATTGGCCTGGTGATTAGAGGTGCCTGGTTTTATCCAATTCTGATGCCTGGCATTTACACCAAATAGTTCAATCTTTGTCTCATCAGACCAGTAAATTTTGTTTCTCATGGTCTGAGAGTCTTTCATGTACATTTTGGCAAACTTTTACAAAGGTAATGGCTTCCATCTGGCCACTCTACCATCCAGGCCTGATTGGTGGATTGCTGCAGAGATGGTTGTCCTTCTGGAAGATTCTCCTCTCTCCACAGAGGAATGCTGTAGCTCTGACAGAGTGACCATCGGGTTCTTGGTCACCTCCCTGATTAGGGCCTGTCTACCCAGATCGCTCAGCTTAGACGGTCGGCCAGTACGAGGAAGAGTCCTGGTGGTTCCAAACTTCTTCCATTTACAAATGAGCACAGTGGTCTCACAAATTTGTGCCTTGAAACAATCCTGTCTTGGAGGTCTACAGACATTTTCTTTGACTTCATGCTTAGTTTGTGCTCTGCCATACACTGTCAAATGTAGGACCTTATACTTTATATAGAAAGGTGTGTGCCTTTCCAAATTAGGTCCACTCAACTGAATTTACAACAGGGGGACTCCAGTTTAACTGTAGGAACATCTCAAGGATGGTAAGTTGAAACAGGATGCACATGAGCTCTCTTTTGAGCTTCAAGACAAAGGCTGGGAATATGTATGTAAATGTAATTTCTTAGTTTTTTCATTTTAATACATTTGCAAAAATCAAAAAAAAACAACCTACAATTCACATTGTCATTATGGGGTATTGTGGGTAAAAAATAGAGGACAAAATATATATATTCCATTCTGGAATAAGGCTGTAACGTAACAGAATGTGGAAAAGGTGAAGCACTGTGGATCTTTCTGGATGCATTGTATGCATTGCTATCGCTTTATCCATATCCTGCATTTATTCATAAATAATACAATATTTAGGTCAGGTTTTTTTTAAGTTTATTTAAATTGTCTATATATATATATATATATGTATATATATATATATATATATATATACAGCATATAATCATCTCCTGATGATTGAGGGTACCCCCCCTCATGAAACAGGCCTGTAGAGATGAAATAGTCTTGTGATTTTTTTTCCCACACATACATATATATATATATATATATGTATATATATATATATATATATATATATATATATATATATATATACATATATATATATATATATATATATATATACATATATATATACACACATATATATATATATATATATATATATATATATATATATATATATATATATATATATATATATATATATATATATATATACTTTTTTTTTTTTTTTTTTTTTTTAACACTTTTTTTTTCTTTTTTCCTTTTCTGTCATAACTGTATAATCTATTGCCACTCTGGACGGTCCAACATGACACTCAGTATCGGTACGGGTCCAATACTGACAAATTTAGTAGATGGTGTGAAGTAAACCCTGGAATTGGAATTATTTTGTCAATTGTTTTCTGACTCAGATTTCATCTTTTGTCCAAAGTTTCACTTTATTCAATTATATTTTTGAATTTTTAAAAGGTGCTGCTGGGTCTGATAACCAATCAAAAATAATGTGAAATAATGGAAATAAAATGCTTTACCTATGCAATACCGCATTGCATAACTAGAGTCATGCTGTGTTCAAAGCCTATCTTTTAAACTTGATAATTATCTAATAATGCAACACATATTACATTATCATTCATTCCAAACATGTTTTGTTAAAAGCAATAAATACTTGACTTATGATTCCAAAGCAAGTTTTTCTAAAAATTGTATACTGTAAAAATGACAATACATTTTACAGTAAAAAAAATATGGTAGCTCAGTTGCCAGAATTTTGGGGTAACAAAAATGGTATTGTTTTTCCAATTATAGTAATACGCTGTAAAGACATCAACTGTATATTCAACGATTCAAAAAATTGGCACAATTTTATTGTAAAAAACAGTGGTATTGTTTTTCAATTTACAGTAAAAGGCTGTAAAAACCACCGTAAATTTTACGTCAAAATCCTGGCGACTGAGCTGCCAGTTTTTAACTGCAAAATTAGCAGATTTTTTTTACATTGTACCGGTACGTAAAACATATATAATGAGCAAATGCATAGGAAATTGTGTAATAATATCATGAGGCGGATCCTTATATATGTAAATTCATATATTATTCACTGTTAGCAACCATAACTGCAATGTGGCCCTCAATGAAAATGAGTTTGACACTCCTAAAAGGGCCAATTAGAACATTTTATCAAGCTAATCACAAGAAATGAACAAACTATTGGTAATTGCTGAGACATGAAATAACGGGTAGCATTACTGTAAATAAGTTCTGTTTCTTCCTACTCCTTTTCGGACACGTAGTTCCAGTGACTTACCTGTAGGCTCCAAGGGGGTGAGGCTGGCTTTGATTGCGCTGCCAAAGGCCTCGGAAACCTCCAGTGGAGTGTCATACGTGTATTTGTCTGACGAGACAAAAAAAGACCACATTATTGACCACGTTATATAGCCAAGTTAAGCCAAAATAAAACTCACACAAATACTAATAGATCTAACAAATTAGCTGATGACTCACTGGCTTGATGACTTGTTTACTTACTAAGCACATGGATGAGCTCATTATGAAGCTCCTGGTGAAGCAAGCTTACTCAGAATGTCTTCATGTGTCATGATGTCTCACACGAAGACATAATGTGAAAACATAGTGTGCTCCCTAAAGTAAACATACATATGACTAGAAAAGCAAAGGCCTGTCGAGATTAACCATTCGGATTATTTGTGGCCCCTTTAACTGTATACAAAACTTGAATCATGCCATTCTTAAGAGGAATGCAGGGAAAATATTACCTTTTAGCACTCACGAGTCTTTGGTTACAGTTATTTTGTATTTGTTAAATGGCTGGGAATAACACATTACTGTAAGAAGTTGTCTTAATAATAATAATAAATATTATCATTAAAAATGATTGCTAATTTAAAAAGTTTAATTATAGGCCAGAGTGTTTGTTTTTTTAACTCATCTGCAAAGAGGACCGAGTTACAGTCGAACCTCGTCTATTTAAGGTTTTCGAGGATTTTTTTCCCATTGAAAATGAATATGAGAATCATTAAACTTTCATATTTCTACATTTCTCAACCAATTCAAATCGTTCCACCATCAACTCACTCCAGTCATCTTGGACATTCAAACTAACATTTTTCCAACTTTCTAAAATTCCCGGTTTTCTTGGAATTGCCACTTTTCAATACCATTGTTTCCATCTTTTTATCTTTCGACTACTTCTCCCACCTCTTTCAACCGCTTTCAACCATTCCACCATCAATGTATTGCACTTGGTCAGAACAATCATGCTATCTATTATACTATATATATATTTTTATACTGGAAATCATTCAAATTTTCCCAAAGTTCACGTTTTTTCATAACACTTATCTATTGAAAAGTGTTACTACTTCCACATTTTTCAACCAATTTTAACCGTTCCAACGTCAAAATGCTCCTCACTAATGTTAGTATGTTAACATTAGCACGCTAATTTTTTTAAAACTCATTTTGCAGACGCACACTTTAGAGTCATGTAACTTGATACTTGACACATGCTAACTGTTTGCATGTTAACATGCTAACATTAGCGTGCTAACTTTTTTACCTAATTTTGCAGGCGTACACCTTAGAGCAGGGGTAGGGAACCAATGGCTCTAGAGCCAGATGTGGCTCTTTTGATGACTGCATCTGGCTCTCAGATAAATCGTAGCTGACATTGCTTAACACGATAAGTAATGAATAATTCCGCTGGTAATTACAGTGTTAAAAATACCCACGTATCAACCAGACTACAAAGCCATCAGCAAAACCATGCAGCACCAGAAGTCGCATTAATGGTAAGAAGTATTTTATTTATTATTGGTTAGCTTCAGAATAACACTGTTATTAAAAATAATAAGAAACTTAGTATACTCTAAAAATGTTGGTCTAACTTAAAAATGCACACATTTAGTTGTATTCAGTGTTAACATTTTTTTTATTTTTTTTATACTGCTCATACAGAAATACATGTTAAAATATTTGGCTTTCATGGCTCTCTCAGCCAAAAAGGTTCCCGACCCCTGCCTTAGAGTGATATAACTTAAATCTTGATACATCAATCAATAAATCAAAGTTTATTTATATAGCTCTTATTCACAAGTATCTAAAAGGGATTCACAAACTCACAATAACATCCCCTAATCTAAAACCAAATCAGGGCAAGGAAAAACTTAAAACTGTTAGCATGCTAACTGTTAGCATGTAAGCATGCTATGTGTTTTAGCTGACTTTACAGACGTACACCTCAGAGTCACATAACTTGGTACTTGACGCATGCTAACTGTTTGCATGCTTATTTGACGTCATCCGGCTATCGTGCTTCCTATAAGCATTTCAGTTCAGTTTCAACTTATTAGCATTCACATGCAATTTCTCCTGACATTGCATATTCTAGTTAATGGTTTTGAGTGCATGAGAAAGTGTAAAGGAACTCGTAGCTCCACATGGTTGTTGGATTTATATTACATTATTACATATATTTTGCGCAACACAGCCCCAATGGAACCAATGTGAACCAATTGTAATAGTGGTAAGGAGCAAACTTCTCAGTCAGCATTAATACCGCTGATGAGTTTTACGACAAGTCTAACATGCGTGATTTTCACAGCAACAGCTAATTAGCGCAACCACAATTTTGGAGCATGTGTAGAGTCAGATGAAGCTGATGGATACTTCAAATGCAGCTACTGCCATCATGCGGTGTAAATAAAAACTACATCAGGAGGTTGCCTACAGCCACAACTGGTAATGCCAGTGTTTGTTATGGTAAAATTCCTGTTTGAGTTATGTATTTTTCAACCGCAAACACACAAGTCTAAGTGCTTGAGTGTGTTGCGTCGTCTTGACTACATTGACCTGTTTTTTTTGTCGAAGATAAGACGCTTTTATAGCCCTGCTAAATTCCTGAAGTGTGGTGGAGATGTCTCCAAACCTCCACCTTCTCAAAATATAGAACAAAGAGTGCTCTGATGTTCGAAGATGACTAGTTCATATTTTTATCTTTTGGTCAAAGGTAACTCTTTAAAAGGGTCTCTTTAGTGATTGATATTACCTTTCTGTGTTTCACCAAAACATTCCTGTTTTTGCTGATATCACAATCAGATTAATTGTGTTTTGCTCATCTTCCTCTCTCTTCTTCCACCTCGCAGGAGACAGACCATTTATTTCGCCCCAATCCCTCTTCTCTCATTCCCAAAAGGTATAAAGATCTGGAAGATTTCTTTGTGTCTCTCTTTCTCTCTCACTCCCTCGCTTGCTTTTTTCCTTCTTTCTCTTAGCAGCATAAAACATTATTTTATTTAAATTGATTTTAGCTCAGAGCTCAAATGATTATTTAAAAAACATTAGCTTTTTCTGGACATTTCTTTGTTGAATAGGAAAAATTCCAAAACAACAGACAGTTAGTAGCTTTTGTAGACCACACATCCGGTATTATTAGACAATTTTAAAGTAAGGCATCTCTTTTGTACCATTTTAAAGCATCCTACTAACTTATTTTCTGTATCAATGAGGTCTACGGGTGGTTACTGGCTTACAATAGCATGCTGGTTCTGTGCCAGTCCACTGGCCGTTCTCCAGGCACGTTCTCTCGCTGGAGCCCACCAGAAACAGGCCGCTCTTGCAGCTGTATTTCACTTTGTCGTCCATTCGGAATGAATTCCCCCTTCTAGAGGCGCCAGCCGGGATGCCGGGATCAGCACAATCGTTTCCTGCTGTGGTAAGTTTAAATACAAAAAGTCATTAGAAAGAAAATAAAGGAGAAAAGCAAACATGGATCAATGAAATACTGTAAAGGGTGGACTCACAGTCCCGGCTGCAGATGGGAGTGGATCCACTCCACTTGCCGTTGGGAAAGCAGACTCTCCTGGATGAGCCTCGCATCATGTACCCAGAGTAGCACTCGTATGTCGTCACATTGTCAACAAAGTATCTCATCTGAGCAGGGATGACGATGCCATTCATCAGCACATTGGGGTCGGGGCATTCAACCACTATTAAGACAAGAAACGTGGAATGTATCATGGAGCAGTGGAGGATAACGGGGGTGAAAGGTCCCCATCATCTTGACTCGACTCACTCCTGCATGTCTGAGGTTTAGAGCTTGTGGAGTCTTGGCTCCATCTGTCGTTGAGCTGGCACACACGCTTCTGGACCGGGTAGGGATAGTAACCCTCAGTACAGTGGTAGGTCAGAAGGCTGCCTGTCTGCAGACCCTTGGTCAGATTGTAATAACCACCCTCGATTTGCACATTGTCCTCTGGACAGTCACACCACACTTCTCCAGCTTGAAAGAGAAAGTGACGTAGGTTAGCTTTCGGTACAAACAAGTAAAGCAGCAGCAACTTGCAAAACCTGAGCCTTTTTTACAGTAAATATGGCAAGAATTGTTAAGCAAGCCGTATTTTAAATATCTGCACTCATTTGTACCAAATGACAAAAAAATATATATCTTGTTATAAATTCTATTATTGTTATCACAAATATTGTATATAGTAATATATTATAAAATATATATTATATACTTTCATACAATATAAACAAAAATATCTCAAATGTCATATGACTTTAAGTGAGTCACTCTTCAAGCAGCTTTAAATGATCACAATAGTTTGTGGGTTTTTTAATACACAATTTTATTAAGTATGCTTACATGTATTAGGGATGTGAATCTTTCAACAACTCTCGATTCGATTCCAATTCTTGGGGTGAAGATTCGATTCAAACATGATTCTCCCAATATATTATTTGATATAAAAATGTACTAATACCTTTCAAAACAGGTCATTGGTTACAAAAGCCCCTCTTGGCTGCTGGCGTATGACGTAAACAGGCAGCGAGTAAGTTGGTGTTGGCCTAAAAAAACGTATTTGCAGAAATATATTCTTTAATTCTTTAAAAAAAAAAATGGTATCTATTTTTTTTAAATGTGAATTGTAATAAATAAGAACCGTGATTTATGTAATATTGTTTTTTTTTTTTACAAGAACATAATTAAAACAAAAAATTTCACCTTTCCCAAAACTGCTGTTAATATTTTTTTTTTTTTTTTTTTTTACATTTTCTTTCGAAATTACTTTTGACTGAAATGTTACCCTTCAAATGCCAGTATCTTTACGCACAATCTTGCTTGTTTTGGATTTTCAATTATTTCCAGTAGCCAAAATCCAAAGCTGCATGCTTTGAATTGAAAAAAGTAGCACTCTCTGGTGTACAAATGCGGTAAATTTCATAATTTAGTTTGTGATAATATCAATTTGAGATTTTAAAAAATACATAAATAAATAAACATATTTTCAGTGGTTTTTAATAGATAGATAGATAGTACTTTATTGATTACTTCAGGAGAGTTCCCTCAGGAAAATTAAATTGGAAATTTGTTGTTGTAATCGGAACAAGTGTATCTTTTTTTGTGCAGCTTTGCCAGTTTGGACTAGTTTAAAGAAGTGAAGTGAAGTGAAGTGAATTATATTTATATAGCGCTTTTCTCTAGTGACTCAAAGCACTTTACATAGTGAAACCCAATATATAAGTTACATTTAAACCAGTGTGGGTGGCACTGGGAGCAGGTGGGTAAAGTGTCTTGCCCAAGGACACAACGGCAGTGACTAGGATGGCGGAAGCGGGGATCGAACCTGGAACCCTCAAGTTGCTGGCACGGCCGCTCTACCAACCGAGCTAAGAAAAATAATGACACTTTAAAGGGTAGGAAATAATATATTCTGTTCAATTCTACCTATATTCAACAGTCAAAATGACTTAAAAACAAACAACCACCTGCTCCCAGTGCCAACCACACTGGTTTAAATGTAGCTTAAAGATGTAGATAATGGGTTTCACTATGTTAAGCGCTTTGAATCTCCAGAGAAAAGGCGCTACATAAATATAGTTCCCTTCGCTTTTTCTTACAAAGGCAATATGTAATTAAAAATGTGAGCTCACCCATTAGGAGACATGAAAGTGCAGCTGCCAGCCCAATCCAGTGGACAGAAAGTTGCATGTTTGGAACTTCAGCTGAGAAAACAAATGAACTGAGACGTTTTACAGGAAAATGACTTTTATCAACTCAGACAATGATGCCCACCAAGAGGCATTGGACAGCCCCAAATCAAGTTATTTATTAACTTGTGGACAAATAAAAAAAGATCAATAGTATGAGTCACAGAAAACACTTAAAAATATTGAAATACCTCTTACGGTTAGATTATAGTGGGCAAAACTGAAATGAAAATGAAAGTTTTCAGTAATTTTTGATGGGATAGTGATCAATCGAATAGTGTTGCTCTCTTAAGCATAAACATAAAGTACAGTATAATCCAGTGTTCAAAATACACCGTTGAATGGTGCAAGATATAATATTATTGTGGTCATGATTATCATATTAGTAAGGTGAATTTCCCACAATGTGCAGCTGAGATAAGCTCCAGCACCCCCCGCGACCCCAAAATGGTCAAGCGGTAGAAAATGGATGGATTACTTTCCCAAGCAGGTCAAAAGTACACTTGCCTCGTCATTTCCCAAAAACGGAGGCACAATTGTTGACACTTTGCTGTGGGTATTGATCGTCCACCACACGGGTTCAACTAACCTTTCACGGGACTTCCCACGCCCCTCCTCCTAAGGTGGGCTGTAAAATAAAACATGTACACTGCAAAAAAAAGACCTGACAAAATGTAAACGAA
Organism: Nerophis lumbriciformis; assembly: GCF_033978685.3. NCBI lineage: Eukaryota > Metazoa > Chordata > Actinopteri > Syngnathiformes > Syngnathidae > Nerophis > Nerophis lumbriciformis. The sequence continues at coordinate 16,995,011 of NC_084556.2, read as the reverse complement.
AAAGACTAGATCTTAGGGAAAAAAATACTAAAAACTTGTGAAATTATCTGTCCATGCATCTGTCCTGTTACTTTTACGTGATAAGAAATCCTAAATTAAAATGTGTATATCTCGAAATTAGCAGGACTTTTAAGATCGAAATAAGTATTTTATTCTGAAAACAAGTATTATTCAACTTGCAATTCTTAGATTAAGCATCCTCGAGATGTTGCAGAATGTTTAAACAAGATTTTCTATGTAAGTGAAAAAACAAAATGTAATATTTGAATAAATACATTTGAATAGATATTTTCTCAGTTTTAACATTTTTTAACTAGAATAGACATCATATAGTTATTAATGCTAACATGAAGATTATGATATAATGTCAATGACTAAAAATAAGTAACTAGCTCTTAAAACTAGAGACATTTCTAGAAATAAATGTTTTAATCTTGGCAAGTGGCAAATAAATTGCAGTGTACAAAACACTGACTGACCCGTTCAAAAAACAAACAGAAATGACGGGCAAGAAGTTTAGAGGTTTTGGTATCAATCCAATACGAAGTACTGTATTGTCGATATTTATGTTCAATATTGAAAAGACAATGAATTACAGTGCAACATCACCCAATTATTGTAAATCATGTGATTTTGACCTTAAATTTTGTTGATCATGATTATAATCTAAATTTTTCCCCAAAGTCACCACGATTCCTATATACCCCCTTATTTCATGGGATTGTAAACAATATCACAATGCTTTTGAACAATTCAAGAAAAAACACACAGGGATTTGTAAAAACATTTTGATGTCATCAAAATAGTATCGATCAGATCATACCAATACTAACCTGCTATCGATAATATCCATATTCGGATACATCCGCTCACCTCCGAAGTCCAAAGATCAGGTCCATACAAAAGCTGTGACGTTGGCAAACAAACCGAGTGATTTGAACAGTTCTTTTAAGTGAACGATGAGAAAATTATTGTCAATATTTCAGAATAATTCCCACCATTAGAGTACCGGTAATATTGGTATAAATTGAAATTATTCTGATCCACATCCTATCTGATAACTGCTATCAGCGACTGTTACCGTAATAAAAAAAAACAGTTAAAACAAATAAATAGTGTTTTCTTAAGCATGGGCCTGGGCCCGTTGTTGGGCCACGAGAGCCCCATAGAGAACCGCCTAAAAATATTTATTTCTCAGCTGTGGTCCGTATGGGCCGCAGCGGTACTCAGTTGTAATACACTTTTCCATCAATGTGGCAGTAATTCAAATCTTAAATAAACAGAAGAAGTATGGAGCTAAAGTCATAGAGAAGTTTCTTAAGCGCAAAAATTATGACTAAAGTGGTTAAGCTGGGTTTTTTTGGCACTTAAATTTTATTGACAGTTTATTTAAGAAACAAACATATAATTCTTATTGATTACTAATTCAGTTAGAATGTATTCATTTTAGCACTCTGTAATTGTACAAAAATACATTTTTCTTCAGTTTTTTTTTAATGAGTCCCTTTTTTTGCAGTATATTTGATTAGTAACTATTTCTAATCAGCCTGACATAAGCCTTGATAATATTTTTTGAGATTAACACATGCTTCATATCTGAAAAAGTGTATCCTATTAAACTGTAAGTAAGTTAGAAATAGTTATTGAATACCATTAAAATCCAGAGTGGGATAACTAATTCAGGGTTATTTTTTGGGTGGCCTCTAGTCCCTCTGTAGTGGAAACGTTGGGCTCTGAGGTAAAAAAAAGGTCAAGAACCACGGAACTATAATGACGAGCCAGTATTTTGAACGGCTCTTTGAAAGGAAATGCTCCTCAAGATTCGGGTAAGCCATAAATATATGGACAATATTATACTGCTACTGTGTGTAAACAAGATCGACGCTTTTAATGGCTTTAAAAATGTGGACTAATGTTAATTTTTAAATATGTTGATAGGAATTGTAATGGAAAGTCTCACTGTTATTTCGGTCTGAAATTAAGGTATAACCTCACAAATACATTAGGTCGTTGTATTCATACGACACATTTAATATAAAATATAACTGGTTTTCGCTGTGATTCTAAACAAATTAGTACTAATTTTCAAAACGTTTGACGCTAGAAGTATAAACCTGAAGTACGCCGGAAAAAGAAAACACGGAGGCGGAAGTGACACTAAACCGGAAGTAGGTGCAAAACAACAGCGCGCCAATTTCATACATACTTCACTACTGTTTTTGTGTCAAATTACTTTGGCAAAAATATTTTAGGTTTCGAGAAAACTGCTGCTAAGGAGGGTTTGCAGGTACGTGGCTACTATTAACAGAGTACTTTGGTTGTCATTTCGACTTACTGAACATGTTGCACGTTGCTGGCCAGGCTGCGTTGACGTAGAGGATTAGAGAAAAGATGTGATAGGAATAGGTTTTGATTGATTGATTGATACTTGTATTAGTAGGTTGCACAGTGAAGTACATATTCCGTACAATTGACCACTAAATGGTAACACCCGAATACGTTTTTCAACTTGTTTAAGTCGGGGTCCACTTAAATTGATTCATGATACAGATATGTACTATCAGATATACTATCATCATAATACAGTCATCACACAAGATAATCACATTGAATTATTTACATTATTTACAATGCGTGGTGTGGAGGGGGGGGGGGGGGGGGGGTTGGGTTGGGTTGTTATCATCAGTCATCAACAATTGAGAACAGAGAAATGGATATTGGAACAGTGTAGGTCTGACTTGGTAGGATATGTACAGCAAGTAGTGGACATAGAGAGAGAGAGAGAGAGAGATCAGAAGGCATAAGAAAAAGTATCTACATTTGATTGTTTGCATTTGATTATTAACAATCCGGGGAGGGTGTTAGTTTCGGGTTGTAGCTGCCTAGAGGTACTTTTATTGCGGTTTTGAAGGAGGATAGAGATGCCTTTTCTTTTATACCTGTTGGGAGCGCATTCCACATTGATGTGGCATAGAAAGAGAATGAGTTAAGACCTTTGTTAGATCGGAATCTGGGTTTAACGTGGTTAGTGGAGCTCCCCCTGGTGTTGTGGTTATGGCAGTCATTTACGTTAAGGAAGTAGTTTGACATGTACTTCAGTATCAGGGAGGTGTAGCGGATTTTATAGACTAGGCTCAGTGCAAGTTATTTTACTCTGTCCTCCACCCTGAGCCAGTCCACTTTGGAGAAGTGGGTAGGAGTGAGGTGGGATCTGGGGTGGAGGTCTAGAAGTAATCTGACTAGCTTGTTCTGGGATGTTTGGAGTTTAGATTTGAGGGTTTTGGAGGTGCTAGGGTACCAGGAGGTGCATGCGTAATCGAAAAAGGGTTGAACGAGAGTTCCCGCTAGAATCCTCATGGTGCTTTTGTTGACCACAGAGGAGATTCTATAGAGAAATCTCGTTGGTTGGTTGGTGATTGTGTGTTATAATGTGTGCGTCTGTTTGTTTTTTTAGCATGGCAGTGCCCTTTGTGGAGGACTGGGACCTCGTTCAGACACTTGGTGAAGGAGCTTATGGAGAGTATGAGTTCTTTATTATTTTCACATCTACAACAATATATAACAATACATATGTTTGCAGGATTAACAATAATTGTGCATGTGCATTACAACCCATGCACACCAGTCTTCCTATTTATTACATACTTATCTTTGTAAAGTCTCAGCAGTCGAGTCAGCCAGTTCCCCATAATTAATCAGACATACAGTATACAAATATGTTTTCACTGGACAACATAAATCATAGTTGTTGTTTTTTTTCATTTTGATCGTCTATAAGTTATTTCTGTGTGTTTTAATATTGATCTTTAACCTTCCCCAATGTGCTCAGAGTGAGGCTGCTGGTGAACAGACAGACGGAGGAGGCGGTTGCAGTCAAAGTGATTGACACCTCTCAAGCCAAAGAATGTGCAGAGAATGTCAAGAAGGAAGTCTGTGTACACAAGGCAAGATGCCATCTTTAATTTGAAAACTGATGTGCGGAAGATTACTTAAAGTAAATAAAGTATAATCGAGTCCTCAACTTGGATACACTTTAGTAGTCAGTCTACAGTATAAACTGTAGAAGTACAAGTAAGTCAACACACAGCCTTTTTTTGTCTAAGTAACTTGGAATACAACTGTGTTATTATTTAGTATGAGTACCATTATTACCGAGCAATGCCAAAAAACAAATGGTTGTTGAAATGTAAGGTTTGTGAGATTCTGTAAATAGTGATTTGCACTATTTCGTTTAGATCCTGAACCACGAAAACATAGTGCGTTTTTTCGGCCATCGTAAGGAAGGACCTACTATGTATCTTTTTTTGGAGTACTGCACAGGAGGAGAGCTGTTCGATCGAATTGGTGAGACATACATGCTCATTTATTGAGATCCAATACTAGAACTGTGTAAAATTATCTTTTTCTAAAGATAACAGTGCCCACTTTGGATTAATTGTATTTTTGGTAGCAGTTTGCAGTGGTGTAAGACTGCACCAATATGTGTTCCTAATATTTACTTGTTTTGAATTGGATGCCACTGATTTGTACACGTGTACCTAATAAATACGATTTAAGAAATGTTTTTCCTTAGAGCCTGACTTGGGGATGGCGGAGAAAGATGCTCATAAATTTTTCCAGCAGCTTATAGCCGCAGTGGTGAGATAAGCAAAGTTAAGATTTTGTGCTTGCTTATATTCGATTAGTCACTGCATGCCTCTTACAGGAGTACCTCCACAATATGGGCATCACTCACAGAGACATAAAGCCAGAGAACATTTTGCTGGACAGCAAAGGTGAGAAGATTTTGGCAACGACATACTGTAAATATGTCGCGTATCCAAACTTTAATCAGCTGCACTTTCACTTTCCAGACAACCTCAAGCTGACGGATTTTGGCCTCGCGACCATGTTTCGCTTCAAAGGACGAGAGCGACCCATGTACCGACTCTGCGGGACTCTTCCTTATGTTGCCCCTGAGCTGTTGAAGCAGACTGAGTACAAAGCTCAGCCGGCAGATATCTGGGCTTGTGGGATTGTGCTGACTGCAATGCTGGCTGGAGGTAAATAATCATTGGTCAAGATCACATCCTGGTCTGCGCTTTTGCCATACATTTATCATTTACTCTTGAGAAAAAAAGCCAGGACAGTGTTTCAGTCTATTTGATGTTAGAGTCTCCTAAAGTGTCTAAGACCAGAAAGTCGTCAGTCCCATTGTAATGTGTTTGGAGGGCCAACAGGCAGGGCCAAACCTATTTGTGGATGTCTGCTGGAAAAGGTTGTTATCAAATTAGCAAGAAACAGAGGCAAAGTTGTGCTAATTTTAAGATTATGATGATCAATAAAGCAGAGCAGAACTGTTAAGTGGCTAAAAATAAACTGGTCTTGGAAAAAGAGTGATTGTGTTATTCGCTAGTCGTGGCAACTATTGATTATTTTAATAATCTATTGATCATTTTGTTTGTTGTGGAAGGTATAGCTCGGTTGGTAGAGCGGCCGTGCCAGCAACTTGAGGGTTCCAGGTTCGATCCCCGCTCCCGCCATCCTAGTCACTGCTGTTGTGTCCTTGGGCAAGACACTTTAACCACCTGCTCCCAGTGCCACCCACACTGGTTTAAATGTAACTTAGATATTGGGTTTCACTCTGTAAAAGCGCTTTGAGTCACTAGAGAAAAGCGCTATATTAATATAATTCACGTCACGCCACGTTTGATTAATCAGGTAATCAGATAAAACACACTTAACAGCGTATTTTCAATGCGTATTTTAGGATAAATAGTTAAAATAAACATTACTATTACCTTAATTTTTTTTTTTTTTTGATAAATGCACATCACCAACATTCAAATTGCACTTTTAACATCTGTGCATTAACAAAACAAGTCTACACTGTTTGCTGCCACGCCGATCACTTTACCCACACACCAAAGCTCTCGTGTGCTCTTTTGCAGCCGCTGTGTGGAAACTGTTTTTAGTATTTAAACTTCCAGGCCGTCCCGGATTTTTTTAGTTTTAATAGTCACTCATTAAACTAATAATCAGAGCAACAGAATATAAATCACATCATTTTTCTAACCGATTAATTGTTGCAGCCCTAATATTTGCCACATTATAGTAAAAATTGTCTCCATTAAAGGGGTCATATTCTGAATTTTTTCTACATTTAAAACCCTTCCTTGTAGTCTACGTAACATGTAATGGTGGTTCTTTGGTCAACATTTTGCATAGATTATGTTTTACAGACCATCATCAAGCCGCTTTCTGACCGTCTATTCAGGATGCCGTTTTGTGGGCCTTCTTATTTAGGCAACTTCCAAACAGATCAAATCAAATCCAATCAACTTTATTTATAAAGCACATTTAGGTAATGGGTCCCATTTTTATAGTCTTTGGTATGACTCGGCCGGGGTTTGAACTCTCAACCTATAGATCTCAGGGCGGACACTCTAACCACTAGGCCACTGAGTAGGTCTATAATCAACATTTTGTGCATTATTGTCTATCTGTGTTGGCCCTGCGATGAGGTGGCGACTTTTTCTGTCTGAATGCAGCTGGGATAGGCTCCAGCTAACCCCGCAACCCCGAGAGGGACAAGCGGTACAAAATGGATGGATGGATGGATGGAATAAAGTAAAAATAACAACTATTTACTGTTTGTCACCACACAGATCACCAGCACCCACACACCACCACTCTGGATATACTGGATTTGATTATTTTTTATTTACACTCATTCAACAAATAACCAAAGCAACAGAATATATACAAAAGCTTTTTTTAATCGATTAATCGTTGCAGCCCAAAAAGTGCGTGGTGCTGTCTGCAATTGAGTTAAATACTGTCAAGAAAGAGTGTTTGAGGTAATTTGCTGACATGCGATGTTGAGTCACTGTTTTTACATCAAATCTGCCACCACCTTTTAACTTTAACTTTTGTCAAGTACACAACTGAGTTTATCGGCAATCATTCACTCAGCCTACACAGTTTGAAAGATGCCAAGTCATGATTGCGTAATCCAAATCAGCAATGGGCTTTTCTAAATGTTCTAGCACGTTTTGTTCCACGCTTGTGTCTCGTGTGACTTTTCCAGAGTTGCCATGGGACCAGCCCTCTGAAATCTGTCAGGAATATTCAGATTGGCTTCAGAGGAAAACCTACCTGGCTCCTTGGAAGAAAATACAACCCATGCCTCTTTGTAAGTTCTCAATGCGTAAATAGTGTGAATGTCTCTCCTTGTGTTTATTTACTTCATGTTTTTGGCAGGTTTGTTGTCCAAGTTATTGCTGGCCAAACCTGATGCACGAATCACCATTTCAGACATTCAGAAAGACCGCTGGTTTGCTCAAGGAAAGTCCTCATAGCAGTGCACACGAGCGTTGTATAGTTATTGATAAAGGTGTTTTTGTGCAGGTGTGAAGCAACCATCAGGTTCCCTAAACTGCGGTTCTAAAAAACACCTTCGAGCTGATGGTGCAGTGATATCCCGAGCCAACAGGTGGATTTCTAATGTTATTTGTTGTTTTTTTTCTGTAATGATAGCATTACGCGTTTGCTTCTCTCCCTGCAGTGATGACAAGATGGAGTTCTCCAGCTCCCAACCGGACCTGGCAGGACGAGGCTGGGAAGCCATGCTGCTCATCAGCCAGATGGACGGTCAGGTCAGCTTCTCCCAGCCGACCAAACCTGAGCACATGCTACTGGGGAGTCAGCTGCTAGGAACGCCGGGAGCCAGTCAGGTCACACGCTCGGTTTTTCGTTCTTTGAACGTCTGAACAAAGTGGATGATGTTAAGAATCTCTCCTCACTGTTTGGATACAGACGCCGTTGCAGAGATTGGTGCGCAGAATGACACGCTTCTTCACCACCGTGAGCGCTGACGCCTCGCTGGCTTCCCTTAAAGATGCCTGTGACGCTCTAGCATTCGGCTACATACTCACTTGCACCAAACAGGTATGCGCTGATGCAAGGTGTCCAGGACTTTCATTATTTCGATTCACCATTTTCATTGTTTAGAATTTTGCCAATCCTGTGTTGTGAAATGGCTGCCAGCTCTCTAAGCATCTGCTGGGTTGCATATGACGTCACATCCGCCTCACGTCCGGCTCATTAAATATGCGTAGTGGTCAAGCCTGCGTCGGTTCTAAATGGGTCCAAGGCGTCATTTAGCTTTTCTAGAAGAAAAATGCCCTATGATTGTGTTGTTTTCGGCTGTAAAAACCGTTCAAATTGCAAAAAGGATAAACGTTTCTTCAGAGTTCCTCGAGAGGTAGTCAATAAGGGCGGAAGGCTGAAATATTTTACGAAACGACGACGAGAAAAATGGCACACTCTCCAGTTCAAGGGAGCAGAGTCGAAGAATGCACGAGTTTGCTGTGATCACTTTGTTAAAGGTTTGTTTGATATACTTTTAACGATTAGTGTTTTCCATTTAAATATTATCTTGATATTATTTGTATTTCTTAAAACACATTTTTGCCACGAGTGTTTCGAAAAGCACCAACTCGACGAGTCTAAATAAAATAAATCAAATGTGAGCAAAACCTAAGGATTAAGCTTTTACCAAAGGCAGCCGTCATAAATGAAGCTTTCAGCACATACACCATGTTAACATCTATAGTTATATTTTGATAAAGACGGGGAAAACACACGTACTCGTAAACGGCGCATGCAACCAACATTGATGTAAATGCGAAATTAAATAATGAAATGCAACCTTACCCAAGCACAAAATGATGCATATTTACCGGGGAGAGTCTTGATACAATTTTCAATGACCCTACTACCACACACAAAAAAGTTGTAGATCTCCATGCTTTTCCAAGTTTTTATCTGTTTTGTCATGTAGAATGGCATCTGAAGCACATGATAGTTCCACCTGTTTGGGAACGCGGCCGACGGATAAGCCTTGATATCACTCGGCAAGTCTTTTTTTAATAAAGTATAGGGATCTATTCTACTGCATAATTTTTGCTCGTATCTGCTTTCTGCAGGAAGATCTAGGCCTCTTGCGTACTCAGATAGTTTGCGCCCTGCTTGCTGCACAACAGCCATCTTGGCTTGGTTGACCACCACAGTTTTTCACTTCCGGGAAGAGGTCACGTGTCAGAATACAAGCAATAGAGCACATGTGTCAAACTCAAGGCACATTGGCTACATCTGGCCTGCTACAACATTTCACGTGGCCCGCAAAAGCTTGGAAATAATAACACATTTAATCTTTTTTGTTAAATACATTTAAATTTGGACTGAAAAAAATGGCACTGTATACAGCTTCGTCTTAATGGAATATGGTTTCATTATTTGATGCAACAAGCTAATACAATTTTTTATGTCATCGTAACGAAAAGTGGGAATCGTTGGCCACTCTGCAGTTTGATTATGATTCAGGGGCTATGACTTGATTATAAATAGATTATTTATGCAGCTTTAATAATATAATGTATATGAATATTATATATTAGTAATTTATCATTCATATATTGTATATTATTACATGTTATCACTGTATAATGTTTATTATTAATATGTATACTAGGCTCCTCTTTTAGCTACTACTCGGCTACTGTGTCATTTTCAGTTTTTGGATATTTGGGCAAACATTTTTAATAATGTAAATACCTCACAAACTAATGTTTGGCTTCGCTGGCTTCAAATACCTTTTCTGGGTGACAGTTTATAAGGTGGCGACTTGTCCATGGTGTATCGTGCCCTCCGCCCGAGTGCGGCTGGATAGGCTCCAGTCCCCCCGCGACATCGAGAGAGACAAGCGGTGGGAAATGGATGGATGGATTGAGGATGTATCAAGTAGCTTTTCAGTTTGCTCCTATTTACCACGGTGTACAGTGTTTTTTGGTGATTTCCCTCGGCTAGTAAGCAAAATAGACAAAACTTGGTGAATGGCCAGAGAAGAAACACACTGAAGCACTGACAAATGGCGACCGAGTAATGGACTGCGTAAACAGGATGTTATGTAGGGAGCTTTGCTTCTTCAAAATGGCCATGCCCTGTGTGTACTGTACTGCACAGGAAGTGATGTCATCAAAATGACCACGGCCTAAGGCTTCCAGCGGCACACAAATTGAATGAAGTGTTTGTACACGGAGACATGGTTCGCACACAGAGGCATATTTGGCGCCATCTAAAGGTTCGTAAACCGAAACGTTCACAATTACAGTAAGAGGGGTTTCTTAAATGGAGGTTCCATTGTATATGGAAGACTAGATACTTGAGAACTGTAGTGAGAAATGCTAAGTGATCAAAAAAATGATCGTCCCTACTTGGCGAGCAGGCATGCTTAAATTAATTTTGATGCATTCCAAAACCACAGAATGTTCAGACATTTAGGCCTTGCAGTGTTGCCGGCCGGCGGCCACACTGATTAATATTCTCTCTTCTGATTTATTAATCGACTTGCTAATTTCCTCTTCTTAGCTGGTTACTCTCTGCTATAACACAGTTCCTATTGTCCTTCTGTTGAAGTGTACACAGTGTTTTCTTGTTTCACTAATTCACATTCTACCTGGCTTATCGCCAGAGTTAGCTTGTTCTCCCTTCTCCGTGTGTGTTCGCACTAGATCTGCATTTAGCGTCCGTTTTATTTCATTTATGTAAATAATCGATATTTGGACATTTGTCCAAATCATCGTCGTACTTCTAATCGTGATGCATCAGAGAATTGATCATTTTTCACCTCTTACTGTAACCCTTTTTGGAATCCATTCTACAGTAGCTGAACTTCAATATCTGCCTGTCACCTGACTTGTGATGCTGAAGAAGGGTTGTTGGTTAACAAATAATCAAATGAAGGGGCACTTGTTTAATGTCATCTATTTTGTATTTGTATGGTTATATTATATATGTTTCGCAGTTACAAACGGCCCTCTGACGGGAGCCGTAACTATGATGGGGCCCATGATGAAAATGAGTTTGCTAGAAGATTTCACTACTTGGTAGGAGCCAGCAGAGGGCGTAATTAGATTGCTGCTTAATAAAATGTTTTTCCACAGAAATCAAAAAAGGAAAAATTGGGAAATTTGCTGCAACACGCTTAACTATGTGGCGTTTATGTTTGTGTGTTTTTAGTCACCTCCCTCTACTTTGTTGGTTTTTAGCTTAGCAATGTCATTTAAGTTTACATATTTAATACTTAAAGGGAACTGCACTTTTTTTGTTTTGTCTGTCATTCACAATCCTAACATAAGACAAGAACACATCAGTTTTTCTTTTTTTTACACTAGCTCGTAAATAAACGTTAGCAAAAGTCAGCTAACAATGGAGCCAGTGGGACCTGCACTATTCTGCCTATAAAGCTCTCTAAAAAACACTCAAAAGCCTCCATCAATGTTTAAATACAGGATATGCCGTAAGTAGAGTATGTATGTAACAGGCTTATCATAATAACATGTAATACTTAGGTATTTTGCTCATTTTAAGCATACAATTGTGCATTCATTTAGACGTGTCACAATGTCAGCTTATCTCTTCCACTACAACTAATCATGGCAGACTTCATGAGAGCCAACAAAGACTACTTTGGGACAAGTGATGATTCAGAACCTAATATTTTTGAGTCTGAATATAAGAAGAATGAGCTACAAGTTTTAGAAGCTATGTGCTAAACGGATCCAGCTTTAGTGAAACACAAGCATTAGCAGCAATATTGCTGAGTGCTGAACTAGATATACACAAACTAAGAACCTATTAGTACAATCACTTACTGTACAATGTATGCTATCACTGGGATGCCAACTGATGGAATGTTCACATCTTCCCGTTTAAAAAAAATTGTGGCGTTTCTTTTGTGTCTTTCTCACCATCTCCGGGTGTATTTTGAATGTCAAAGTTGACAAACTTTTCGGTTTGTGCCGACATCCTTCTACTATCGAGGTGAGAGGCATGATTTATAATCTACAATTACATTTCACAAGCTCAGAGGTGATGCAGCAGCTCACTGGCTCAATATAGCAGCATAAGCTTGTTCGCTCTCTGTGATCACGGCGCGGCATAAATAGTTGGTCTGTGTTAGCACTTATAATAATATCGATAACATTTGGTTTATATTCAGGTCAGGAGATGCACATGCAGTGTTGTTGCCACTTTTTGGATGTTTTTAGAGGGCGTTATGGGCGAATTTTGTACTCCTTTAGATGCATTTTTCGCCACCTGTTATATGCCGTATTTTACAAATTAGAATGCATAAAAAAAGAAAATAGGTGTTCTTTTCTTACATAGGAATGATAGGGAATGATAGGCAAAATAACAATTAAAAAGTGTAGTTCCACTTTTAAAATGCAACATTTGGAGTTATGTCTACAATGTCCCAAAAGCTGAACAATTTAAGGAGTTCAAACAAAGTGTTTCTATGTCTTGTTGAACAGTTTAAGAGTCAACTCCCAACTGTATTGCATCTCTTGAGCTTTTTACTGAATTATACTAACTAGTGATGGCAACAAGGGGAAGAGGCTGGCTGCTTTTTATTAATGGCATATACTGTACAATTATTACACACTTAGACAATATAGATTAAATGTCACGATAATGCAACAGTGTAATATGTCAGACAGGTATCTAATCAAATTGAACCCTCCAAAGCTCTAAATGTCACTAGTTATTGGAAATATAAACATTGTGCATGTAAATTGATTTGATTGGATTTCAGGCATTTAAATACCTTTTTTTTTTTTTTTGCTTGTGTTTGTCCCTCAGGTGACTGTGAACACACTGGACAAGCGCAATAACAAACTCATATTCAAAGTCCACTTGCTGGAAATGGACCAAAGAGTGCTGTTAGACTTCAGACTGTCCAAGGTGGGTTTTTAGTATCCGTTTGTATTTAAATAAAGCTGTTAAGACAAGATCTTCCTGTTCATCCGCTCTCATTTTGTGTGTTTGTTTCTTTAGGGCGACGGTCTGGAGTTCAAGCGGCTCTTTTTGAAGATAAGGCAGAAGCTGTGTGACATCGTCAGCACGCAGAAGATTTCACTTCCTGTCATATGACCTCACTGGTGAATATTAACAAATGTGAACTGATGCTGCAAGTTTGAAGAAGCTGTATATATTTATCTGTTCTAATAATGTTTAAATTGTTGTCTTGTTTGTACTGTTTTAGCATTCCATTGTTACACACATTCTCTATGGCAGGGGTGTCATAACTTTTTGTATGATGTCTTTTTGATATACTTCCCATTTAATTGATTTAACACGCTAATAGCGATCCAATATGGGTCAAGATATGCTAAGCACTTAAATAGATTACTACTAATTGGTGACATTGGGGACCTCTTGAAATTGTTTATTTATTCTCATTCTTTATGACAAATTATTGCAGGAATTAAATTGCTTTTTTACTTAAAACTACACTGGTAAAAAACAGCCCTGTAACACCCCTGGCAGTGTCAGAAATACCTGCCACAGTACTGGTGTACCTCATTCGGGGGACTTCTGCTCTGTAAGGAGACTGACAAATTCTTATGTTACTCACCACACTATGTGAAAATGTGAAATAAATGATTTAAAACAAAACAGAAAGATGTTTATATGCCAGACAATTTGCGGTAAGTGAATTAGGAAACTTGAAATGTTGCAATGTTTGGAAACGACTGGACGATCTGGCCAGTAGTTCCATGCATTTAGGAGCCGGTCGCATTGACGGTGATGGTGACATTGACGGGTTCGTTGTCTCCTGTGGGAGGGGCTTGTCCGGCAGTGGGGGAGGTGGTCAAGGGGGAAGACGCCCTGGGTAAAGCCAGTGTTGGACCTGGGGGAAGGAATCACATTCACGAGTAAAGCAATTAATGGGATGCTAAAATGTCCCAGTGTATTTTTGTTTTTGTTATTTGAACGTAGCGTTGTTTATCTGAATGTGTCCGTCTTGCCTGGGCTAGACGAGCTTCCTATTTGCCCTTCCGTTCCGTGGACCACCTCATCCTCTGGGAAGTTGATGTTCTCCCTGGACTGACTGTGTTGCCTGAAAAATGAATCATTTGAATTCCTCAACACACCTCAAATGAAAGGGGGCTATTATGCTTACAGTATCTTGCAAAAGTGAGTACAGCCATCACATTTCAGCAACTAGGGTCAATACTGAAAGAATCAAACTTGAATATACTTTAGTTTAGAGTAGTCAGTGTACAATTTGTATAGCAGTATTGGAAATGACTCAATATACAGCCATTGTCTAAATACCGGGCAACTAAAAATGTGATTAAAAGGTTGTGCGATATACGATATAAATTTGGCCGACGTTAGGGCTTCTAATATTGCTATATCATTAAAATGCACGTTGATGTCACATACTCGCTGTGTCCCGCAAATTTGACTCCGACGACGAGCGAAACAAATTGCGTCCTTCACGCAATGCAGCATTCTTGCTAGCGAGCTCGCAGTTAATGTCCCTCCACAGTTAAAAGCCACTTCTAAATCAGCAATCCTCGCCTCCATGATGCCGAATAAACTAAGTTTCTTACAGGTATTACCCCAGGAGGATTAGCTAAACCTGCTACACTACAAACCTAAGCTAGGATGGAGCGCTTCAATGTAAACAAAGGTGTGTGGATCGATACAGATATTGACTGTAACAATACCAAGTATAATATCAGTAAATAGTGGGTACCACAGTGGTTAGATCAATATTTTCTATTAACACAAAATCTTTTGTCGGTTTTGTTATTGTTTACAAATTCAGGAAACAAGTGCTTGGACACAGGAGGGCTTTAAGGGCAAAAACCAAATTATGTAAATCAAAGCAATAGTAGGAAATGATTGAAATATTTAATTGATTTTGTTACACCGCCATTCTGTGTTTTTTGTCTGGTTATGATTGTGTAGCATTGTAATGACCAATACTGTCCCTGTAACTACTTGGTTTTGGATCGATGTAGCACTGCCCAAAAGCATAATATAAAGTATTAAAATAACTAAAAAGTATGTTCTTATTACATTTCAACATAAGTTTATATATGAAACATGTTGAAACAGAACAGCAACAGTAACCAGACAGTATCAGTAAAACAAAAATAGGTTAGACAAAATGATACAACCCGAAATGACGCAATATGTTACTGCATACGTACATCAGCAGCTAAATTAGAAGCCTTTTTAACCTGTTTTGAAATAGTTCTATTATATACCAGATAATATATTGTGATATATATCGTTATCGCAGGAGGCTTTGATATATTTTGCAATACAGATTTTAGGACATATCACCCATCTCTACTCTTAAGTATCCATCCATCCATTTTCTACCGCTTGTCCCATTCGGGGTCGCAGGGGTGCTGGAGCCTGTCTCAGCTGTATTCGGGCGGAAGGCGGTGTACACCCTGGACAAGTCGCCACCTCATCACAGGGCCAACACAGATAGACAGACAACATTCACACTCACATTCACACACTAGGGACCATTTAGTGTTGCCAATCAACCTATCCCCAGGTGCATGTTTTTGGAGGTGGGAGGAAGCCGGAGTACCCGGAGGGAACCCACGCAGTCACGGGGAGAACATGCAAACTCCACACAGAAAGATCCCGAGTATATACAAGTTTATCTTGTAAAGTATTGCCCCTTGGGAAGAGATAATAAAATAGTTGCTGCTTTGTCATATCTCCTCACTTTTATTGCATACTTGAATGTGTACTCACAAGCCAAACAGCATGTCATGTAGTCCTGTGTGGGGAGGCAACGGAAAGCCTTTAAATGCTGTGTGTTTACTAGATTGTGTGTGTGTGTGAGACTCACGAGGGTTGTTGTTGCGGTTGCGGATTATGTAGACAAGCAGCAGCACTGTGACGATGGCTGCAAAGAGCATCCCCCCCACTGCTGCGCCGATCACAGCAGGGTAGTTAGTGGAGCGCGGCTCGGCTGCAACACATCACAGTTACACATTGCAACAACGCTACACAACATAGTGTTTACTTTAAATATTTGGTCTTTAATTTTGAGAAATTGATTGAAATAGGCTGTTGACCTTTCCAGACCCCTGAGTACTAGTGTGCATGTTTAAAGTTGGGACACTTTCCATGGGAATTAACAGGGGGAAAAAATGCAAGTCAGTGTCTAAGAGTATACTTACAAATTATGCACTGTGTCGTGCCTTCATCGCACTTGTTATACAACTAAACTCAATCTGGAAGCCTGCATGTCTTTTGCATTTCTGCATGGCATGGATCGCATAATTTTAAAAGTTTGCATGCTGAAAGTTCATTACGGCATTTGAGCCCTGGTTTAAACAAGCAACACATGTAGTGTAATATTATGCCATGTATTTATATTGTGCATATCAATGAAAAAATGACTAGCCATAAATAAATATTATGATTTTTTTGTTAGCTTTGTTGTATTGAACTGGTTGTATTTACTGTACAAATGACCAATTAATTCCCATAAAATGTTATTCTTATGTCCAACTTTAAATCTGCCCCGCAGCTATCCACTATATGACCCTCAAGCTTCTGTCACGTGATAGATGTGCCCAGTATGCATGGAAAAAGAACAAGCACACAGAGAAAGTGGAGAGAAAGGAGGCAGGAAAGGATGCAAATCGGGTTGTGTTTGTGTGTGAATTAGGGTGGAGTCTTTTCACCTGAATAGATAAAGAAGAACCAATGTTAAGTCGTTAGCAGGATTATCAGAATTGCTGTATTTTTTTTAAAATCTGGACTCTATTTTGTGCCATTCCAGTCTATTTAACCTTCCTCTCATATCTGTACCTGGCGTTATTGCAGCAGAGGGGTGCCCCATGGTTCTGTGGTTGAAAGGTGTGACCCGGAACTGGTATTTAGCTGTGGGTGTCAACATCCCTACTGTTTGAATCCTGACATCAGGGTCATGGATAATACTATGGTGCCAAACCGAGGCACCGATCTTCTCTTGCTTTGAATCGTTTCCACTTGTTCTCCTCCCCGGGTGTTCGTTCATCCACTTGTGCTGCACAATGAATCCGGTCCAGCCTTGTCGGGCTTCGCCCTCCATCTTCCACTCCAGCTCCACCTCGTTGAGCTGCCGGCTGATGTACGTCACCCTGAGTAGGGTGGCGTTGGGTGGCATGGGGTGCTCTGAAATTGAGAACAATTCTTAGCATCAGCCAAACTAGTTGCTTTACAAAGATACTCTTTGAAGTCTTACTCTTGACCACCAATGTGATGTTGATGTCAGCACCTCCCACAGCGTTGGAGGAGGAGCACCTGTACTCGCCGCTGTCTCTAGTGTGATCCGTGTCTCGCACGGTCAGGTTAGCCCACGCTGATGTTCGTAACAGCATATACTTGGACGTGTCCTGAACGTCCAAACCGTGATTGTTGAACCAAGTTATGTCACTTGTGGGCAGGTAGTTGGCCCTCAGGCTGCAGGAGAGCTGCACGTCGGCCCCCTCGTACACGGACACAACGCTGCGCTGCGTTAGCAACACAGGAGCCTCTGCAAGTAAAATAAACTATATTTACTGTATTTCGTCACATTGTAGCTGAGGACATTTATATACTTGCCTGCAGAGTGTTTCAGACTGAAGGATTTTTTGGGCCAAAATTAAATAAGTAGCCTGCACCAAGTCAATTTTAAAAAAAAAAGACGTTTTATAAAAAAAAAATTTTTTAGAATTTAAGTAAAAAATAAATGTCTAATTATTTATTCAATTACTAATTATTAATTGAAATGTCAATTACTTTCTTTTTTAAATTTATTTAGTTAATATATTTCATAATGCTGCTGTTGAACAGCCCCACAGATTTAATCATTAAAGTTAGCTGTTAATTAAATATAATTACGTTTATGGCTAATTCACTTTGAAGGGGATGTTACATTTAATAAAACAAGCATCATTTGTATTTGTGGCCTTAGTTATGCATTTTCAAGCATAAAAATGGCTAAATAAGCTTAAAATATCAGTAATACAGTAGTATTGATCACACATTGGATGAGACCAAACCACTCAGAGCAGAGTTCAGTATGATTGCCACCGATTGCTTTAGCATCAAACAGCATTACTAAATTGGATTAAACGAGTGTAAAGTGACTATTACATGTATAGAGGGCTCTTATAATGTAAAAAAAATGTATTCAGTTATATTGTTAAAACACGCAGGTTTTTTATGCACTAGCAATGAAAATATCCATCCATCCATGTTCTACCGCTTGTCTCTTTTTGGGTTGCGGGGGGAGCTGGAGCCTATCCCAGCTACAATTGTGCAGAAGGCAGGGTACACCCTGGACAAGTCGCCACCTCATCGCCGGGCCAACACAGATAGACAATCATTCACACGCACTTTCACATAATAAGTGTTGCAAATCATGGAAACTCCACACAGAAAGGCCTTGATCCCGGGAATGTAGCCCACAACCTTCTTATTGTGAGGTACGACCACTAACCACTGGGCCACTGTGCTGCCCTGCAACGAAAATATTCAATTCATAATTATTTCCTATTTTGCGGACATTCATTTACCACTGTCAACAATTAACAGCAATAAACGAGGGTTCACGTACTTTATAAACCAAATAAATTAATGTCTTGAAATAAACAGTTTTTTTTTTTTTTTTAAACTGACAGTTGGATTATTGAATAACTATTTCATGTATTATTTTAATAATCTTGAATATTACTTCACCTTCTGTTTATCGTGTTCATATCATAAGTTGCGGCACAAAAAAAACCTCCAAACCAAGTGTTTATTATCGGGGCATGGCCCAATGTTTTTCTGATTAAATTACAAATATGTGGATTTTGCTTATATAGTACATTTTGATATTAAAAAAAATTAAATTATTTAGATTAACTGCATAATTGTTTCATTTAACTGACAATTGGATTAATAAATTAACAATTAAAAAAATACTTTTCATTTTAAATATTTCAATTATGTATTTGACTTTGTATTCATTTTGTACATATAAAATTTGGCACAAAAAACCCTCCATACCACGCGTCTAATACGGATTAAAATACATTACGTGTAAGACGGCCGTTGCTTATTCCCCTTTTTCAATTTTCTGTACACTATTTTTTTAAAAGCTTCTCACTGCATACAGCAGTGCTCAAGTCTCCATTTTACTTTACAGATGCCATGTCTCCTCTTTAAAGCAGTGTATGTGTGTGTGTTTTATGTGGTAAACTGTCATACATGGTTGTATCTGTCATAGGCTAATTAAAAAATTACCAACTAGGAAATTACCAACTCCTAGTCCTTATAGTCTGTGTTCAAGTGGTCGTTTTTTTCGCACTTGGAGACTGATTATGGCAATTACAAGGGCAACCATAAAGTATGCCCCCGAGTGTCTGTGAGCATTTGTGAACCAATAAGATTAAGTAGCATTGCTTTGAACGCTCTCCTCTGAGCACTGACCCAGTGTGAGCCTGCAGGTCTTAGTTTGGACCAGAAGCGGATGTTTAGCGTGACAGGTGTAAGGTTCCCCGCTTTGAGCTGTTCCGTAGCGAAGGATCAGGACGTTGGAGTTCTCTTCCCCAGGTTTGCCATGACCACTTGGGCCTTCCCACCACACCAGAGCGTTGGGGGCCCCTCCATCCCAAGAGCACGACAACATGAGATACTGCCTGTTGGTTGTCACGTAGGCTAAACACACCGGTTCTGAAGCTGGTAGATCTGGGGGAGGAGAGGAGGTTCAATTCTTGGATAGCAAAGTTGTGTACCGAGCAATGTGTACTCACGTGCACGTGTGCTGCACTCCACTGGTTGTTTGAGTGCAGGGTGGGAGCCCGTGCACGTAAACAAGCTGCTGTTTGAAGCCAGTTCTTCGGACGGCAGCAAGATGCCGCTGGTGTGCCCCTTGTCGACCTCGTCTTGCCCTGCACGTCTCAAGTGTTCAGCCCAATAAACGGAGGCGGACGGTAAGCCGCCCGTCCAGGAGCAGCGCAGTCTCAGGGAGGTGTGATTCAGGGCTGGCTCCATGGAGCAGGAAGGGGAAGCATCTGGTGGATCTGTTGGTGAGAAGATGCAGCGTAACAAGGCGATGGATGATATGATCCCAGGAAGTTGTTAAACTACTGTTGGGTGTAAGGGTTCACTCACGCTAGTCAGATTGTTTGGTACCTGTAATTTGCACCATACTCAAGCACACTTGGAAAATGTGGACATGTGCTATTACCGAAAAACAGTACTATATGTTTGTACGTTAAGTGCTCCAATAAATGTTTCTATTCAATGAACAGCAGTCTCCTATGGTGGCTGGGTGCATAGTCTCCATAAGCAAATGACCACAGAGGTCTCTAGTTAGTGGTACGTCCAGAAACATACTGGTAGGCTGTATGCAACCTCCTGATGTTGTTCATATCAACTCCACGAAATAGCAGTAGCTGTATTTGAAATAGCGCAAGTGGTCCGCTTTATCTACCTCTGCATGCATTCTAAAATCTGGGTGTAAAACTCAAACTTGAGAAACGGTAAGTACAGCTGAAGAAGCAGAAACCAGTAGAATGCCAAGTGCTGGTCTTTGTAACTGACCATTGCTTGCCATGGCTGTCACACGACAGCAAGCACTGTACCTGCCAGAGAGTCCCATCAAATTTCCCGACGGTCCAAACGGAAGAACCGGTCTGGAGGGCTTCCACACTCGGCTGTGTGTTTGTGTTGAAGTGTGTTTAGGGAGGAAAAACAGATGACAGAGGTCTTCCAATCAAGACAGAGAACAGAATTGGAACTTCAGGGTTGATAAAGACTAAAGATAGTGTTGGATTTGATTTGTTAATGGTGATTATCCATTGACAAATCAAAGACAGAAGACCCAAATTCTTGACGTGCAGCCCAAGAAAGTGTCACAAAGTTCACACTCACAGTAGACAGTCAGGCTGATGGTCTTTTTGGAGCGCGTGTTGAGGTAGGTGTTCTGCGCCAGGCAGGCGTAGTCGCCCGTGTGCATCCGGAGGACCTTGGTGATGGTGAACTGCGGCCCGCTGTACACCTGAGAGTTGTTGTAGAACCACACGTACTGACTGGGAGGGTTGGACTGAGCTTGACACTGCAGGGACACTGTCTCTCTCTCCAGGGCCGAGTAGCCTCGCTCCGTCAGCGTGTACGGCGTCACCTCAATCTGGGGGATATCCGGGCCAACTGGAAAGACATTTAAAGGGTTCCTCTATTTCTTTCTGCAAATGTTACTTAAAGGACGGGATGTCGAATTAATTACTGTATCTAGCGTAATGATATATATTGCTGTCTTTACCATCTAAAACACGCATCCAATGGGTCTCCTGTTGTTCAAGCTTGCATAAATGGGAGGCTTGTGTGAGCTTGCGGAAGATCTTCTTAGATTTCCCACTGAGATTCTTAGACGCTACATTACTTACGAGACGTTATTTGTACAATTTATCTGTCAAGAACTTGTTGCAAGTGATTGAGTCTGCGTTCATTTAGCACCAATGTAAGGAACCAATATCTACTTCTTTTTTGGTCTGGTTAGTACCGTTTATGTTGACACTGGTGCCATTATGGAACTGGGTTTTGGTGCCCTTCCCTATACAGTGTTCCGATTTTGTGATACATGATTTGGAACTTAGCAAGTCTACCAAGTCAAATTCCTTGCGTGATAAACATACTTGGCCAATAAATCCGATTCTGATTGTGATATTCTACATAGTTTACTGATAAATTTAAAATGCGGCTTCAACTACAAGTTCCATATATGTACACTAAATGACAGTAATTTTTAAAAATGATTAGCTTTTGTTTTTGTGCCTTACTTTTTTAACTTTAGTCAAATCAAAGTCGTCAAACGAAAACAATTAAGCAAATTTGAAACAACCAAACTGTGACAAAATCACCCAACAATGCACATCTTTAGTTTACAGTACAGTAGATACTATTAGTGTTTTTCTGTATTTGTAGTACATTCCACTCACAGATAATATCCAGCCATATCCGATCCGAGCGCTCACTGTTGACGGCGTTGCTGGCCATACATCGGTACCATCCGGTGTGGTTGCGGTTCACCGCCGTCACGTTGACCACGCTGGTGTTGCCCTGAGCAAACGCTGAGACGTTTCCTTGGTGGCTTTCTTGTTGCCACACGTACTGGATGGGCCCCGTCCCGTTGTCCAGATTACATCGCAGCCATATTGTCGTACCTTCCACCGGAGACACGTCGCTCGCCAGGAGGTGCGGCTTTGTGACTGGAACTGATTTAAGGTAAGCGATATTGGTATGAGTCAACCAGATCAAACTATTACGTCATATTTGTTCTTTCTTCTAGGACCTACTTCTGACGGCAAGATGCACGTAGTAGTAGTACACCTTGGGCTCGCTTTCTAGGTCATAGAACGCCTGGCAGGTGTAGAGGCCCTGCGCCGCCACGGGCAGCTTGTCGATGCTGACGTCGGCACTTTTGGAGATGACCGTTAGCTCCCCGAGAGCCTGGGCCAGCTTTTGGATCTTGGGACCTTGGCCCAAGTCGTACACCACCGCCTTGATGGCTTCAGTGCCGGGCCTGGTGAAGCTCCATATGTACATGTCAGGTATGGTGCTACCGCACTCCAGGATGACGGCTTTGTTCACCACGCCGTACATAGTGTTGTCACGGTACACCACCTCGCCATTAATGCTCTGTGCTGGAGTAAGAGGGGACACACACGCATCGCAGTGTGTGTGTGTGGGTGTGTGTGTTTGTAGGAAAGGGAGACAGTGGTGTTGTATATCACACTTGTGTTCAGTTACAAGATTCATTGCATTGTAGCTCATAGTACAACTTATACCTTAAAGGTCCCATGTTGTCACTATTTTTCAACATTTCTAGATAACATGTCCTACGTGAATGTATTGGCCAAAATCTAGCCTTGATGCTGGAATTTAGTCCTTTTGAAAGTGCTTTTAGTAAGCCTTACTTGAACACACTGTTTTGTGTGTTTGTAGCTTTAATGCTAATGAGCTATGTTTGTCTACGCCTGTCACTTTTTTTTTACATACACTGTAACTCTGCGCTTTTCCAACATAATAGATACCATACATCACATACAACAACTTTAAGGAGTGGGACAGGAGGAAGCATATGTTAGCAACACTGGAATAGCTATGTGAGCGCTACAGTGCTAACGTCGCAGTTATAACAGCAACGTCATGGTGGGTTAGCGTATTTACTGAAGAAAAACACATGGATCCCACATTTTTAGCTGAGTGACATATAGTTATCGTATTTTTCGGAGTATAAGTCGCACCGGAGTATAAGTCGCACCGGCCGAAAATGCATAATAAAGAAGGAAAAAAACATATATAAGTCGCACTGGAGTATAAGTCGCATTTTTGGGGGAAATTTACTTGATAAAACCCAACACCAAGAATAGGCATTTGAAAGGCAATTTAAAATAAATAAAGAATAATGAACAACAGGCTGAATAAGTGTACGTTATATGACGCATAAATAACCAACTGAGAACGTGCCTGGTATGTTAACGTAACATATTATGGTAAGAGTCATTCAAATAACTATAAAATATAGAACATGCTATACGTTTACCAAACAATCTGTCACTCCTAATCGCTAAATCCCATGAAATCTTATACGTCTAGTCTCTTACGTGAATGAGCGAAATAATATTATTTGATATTTTACGGTAATGTGTTAATAGCTTCACACATAAGTCGCTCCTGAGTATAAGTCGCACCCCCGGCCAAACTATGAAAAAAAACTGCGACTTATAGTCCAAAAAATACGGTAGTTAATACACTTCATCTAGCTAGGGGCAGGTATCATGTCCACAAGGAAGATTTTTTTTTCTCATGATGGCATAAAAACCCTAACCCGACCGTTTAAACCCCTCTTCTCTAGTGAGGGGTATGATGGGTAAACAGGGTCTGGGCGGGGATGTCAAACTCATTTTAGCTCAGGGGCCGCATGGAGAAAAATCTATTCCTACGTGGGCCGGACAACTAAAATCATGGCATAATAACTTAAGAATATAACTACGACAACTTCAGATTGTTTTCTTTGTTTTACTTCGGCCCAAAATAGAACAAGCCCATTATGAAAATGTACACATCGCATACAATCCTCTTGACAAAAAGTGTGAAAACAGTTTGTAATGGGGAGTGAGGAGGCCTCCCAATACAATTCTGCTTAGGGCCACAATTTAGCCTGCTGGTCTATGACAGTGCTGCTTATAAATCTTTACATAACGCTTCCAGTGAAGTGTTGAATGACTGTTGGGCTTTGCTTAATAGAACACATAAAAAACTACTTCCAATTTCAATGTCATGACCATAACTCAACGTTTTGTGGTACTTACAGCTTACAGAGTGAAGCAGGAGTAGAAAAACCAGCCCTAGCAGTTGGGCCACCATGGTATCATCATGACCTTTAATCCAACAACTTCCACAAAGAAGGTCGATTTCCCAAAAACAAAAAGGTGAGTGCTTCTCCCTGCGTCCTTTGCTGCCATCCAGAAGGTCCCTGCAGAATTCCGTTGCAGGCGCTGACTTTGAGCAGGAAGAGATGAAGTCAACTGATTTGGCCTCCATTATTCATGCCGTCCGTCTTTCGCGTTTAGAATAACATCAGTGATACTTTTTGCTCATTCATTATACAAGACAAGCCCAGGTTAGCATGACTGGCATTAATAATGGCTGCCATTCAGGGTCTTTTTAATGTGGATGTTTCACCACAGAAGCATCACTGCGGCAACCCCAATCTGCACACAATGAGGATTAAAGAGGATTTATAGGTTTGATTTTATTTGCTCTTCTTTTGTTTCCGGACAAGAGGGGTTAAAAACACACACAAAAATGATAATACAATAATCTGCTCAATGGGATCGCTTTCCTGCTGCTTTAATCCTCCTTGGGGAATTGTACAAATAAGTTTTGGAGATTTTAATTTCCAGGGTTGTGGGGTCACCACAGACTGATGAGATTTGGATTTGGATAGATATGTTTTTTGTGGGGGTTTTGATAGATATTTGGCATCTTGCAGCTGTGCTTGGTTTTGTATGAAGCCTACACATACAGTAGATGAAATTTGGCCTTGCAGGAATTACTCTTAAAAGATCATAAGTAGAAGAAGAGCGGTTTGGGAGGGCCCCTATTGAGTACGTAACAGGAGAC